>NC_047659.1:87294688-87594688 GCF_011762505.2 Arvicanthis niloticus | reverse complement strand
GAAATAACTGGGTAATTAAGAGCACTAGCTACTCTTCCAGATGACCTGGATTCATTTGCCAGCAACCACACAACAGCCCACAACAACCTATAACTCTAGTCTCAGGACACTCTAATGCCAGGGGAGCCATCACTCTCTTCTGGCCTCTGCAGGTACTGCACACACATCATGCATAGGCATGCATATAGGTAAAACACTCATACACATTTTAAGGCATCATTTCAAAAAATATAAATAAGCCTGAGGAAAGATCCAGACTGATCAATGGAGATGTCTAAACTTAATTAGAAAAAGAGAAAGACACTAGGATACAGTCTTATCAAAGGGGTCTAAGTTTCCATCCTGTGGCCTCAGAGGCTGCCAAATCATTTATAGTCATTTATAGAGCTATGATTTAACATCAAGCACAAAAGTGATTTTTCCTTTGATCTTGTAATCTTATAAATACATCATTTTTAAACCTCTCCCAAATAATCTTCTTTTTCTATTCCAAATGTCCAATTCTCAGTGAGTCTAAGGGAGACTCTCTAGTCTAGCCTTATGGAATGTCACAGAAGGTTATATCAATAACATAAATCTTTACCTCCCCCTAAAAACTGAAATAATAAAGCTATCATTAAAAATAACTCTCCTTCAAAGCTGTAGTTCCACAGGCCACAATGCCCAGGTGCCAATGACTGAAGCTGACGTTATCGGGGTCTAGCTTTTCTTGACTCATTTATGCATGCTGTACTCACCATAGAACAAAATTATAATAAAATATATTTGCATTATGACCTAATGGTAGCCTGGAGTTTCTGGGGCATATCCAATTCAGCATAATTTTATTTCTTTTAACAAATTAAATGTCACTTCATTTGTATACCTTTGTAAAACTTTTTCTGTAATAGGTTTATAATTCAGAGGGGGAAAATACCTTCAAGAAAAAAGGGGGGGTTAATTAGAAAGATACCACATCCATTTCTAAAACCTATTTGAAACTAAATCTCTTTCAACTTGAGAACTTGGTGTAGGAAGTCAGCGGCCCTTAGAGGCAGATCCAGTCCAGGTGGGTCTACAGTGGGCTTTGGATATTTCTCACCATCACAGTTGACTCTGTGTGGTACCCTGGACTACATTCAGAGCATATCAGAATGGCTCAAATCCATCCAGGTTAGTTCTGCTGCTCTCAAAGAGATGACTTTGTGGGTGTCCAACTCCCCAGTGAGGAGGAGGACTGAGAGGTGCTCTGACTTGTCAGGGATATAAAGGTCCTGTATCCATCCACCTAATACACCACTGCTTATCAGCCTGTACCAGAATTAAGCCAAGGGTTTTTGTTTGCAGGTCATGAATGGTTTCCTCCCATCCATTTTGCATCACCACCTCCTGGAATAGAAAGAATGCTCTCATGTCTCACCTGTCACATCTACCATTTTCCTCTGTAGATGTTAGGTCTATTTTCTTCTCTCTCTCCCTCCCTCCCTCTCCCTCTCTCTCTTTCCCCTCTGCCCTCTCTCTCTCTCTTTCTCTCTCCTTCCCTCCCTCTTTTTCTTTTTGTTTAAATTCTTGAATTATTAATTTTCAATAGCTCTTTGGTCTCTGATGTTCCATCTTACAGTAATATCTTCTTATTTCAAAGAGGCAATACTTTATCTTAGGAAGACACACTGTTTGTGAACACTCCTACCGTGACTGGTCACTTCCCCCTACATCACAGGTTTCAGTTTATGTCTCAACCTTTCATGTGAAGAACTTTCTTCATAGGACTAGTCAGCCTTGATTTCTGAAAGGCTCCAAATAAAGCTTTCCACAGTGATGTCAAATTACAAGTTCAAGAACCAGACTTTATTGAAGTGAAGTAAAGTTTGTTTTTCCAGAAAAACCCAGTGTTTGCATATTTAGGAAAAGTCTCATGGAGAAGCATCACAAGCTCCTAACCAGAGAATCCAGCTGTGCCTGGAAAGGTTCTAGAAATGAACTGGAAGTTAGATGTGGGATCTCCTTCACATGAGGAAACAGTTACATATCTTTTGAGTCCTTACCTGCAGTCTCCCCTTGAGACAGACTTTTTAATTAATTATAGCCTGTCTTCTCTACTTTTGGGGACAAGTGAGGTTACAAATTGCTGAACCTGTTTGGGGTTCTATGACATCCATCAGGTTCAACCAGCTGTTGCAGCATTTATTCTCCTAGGACAGATGTGTATCAGCCTTGATCCTACCACTTCCTTGGTCATCTGAACTTATTTATGCATGTGCATCTTAAGGGAGGAGTGTTGCGCCCACAGATATATGGAGAATCTGTCTGCTTGGTTTTGGCTATCATGATAGGGATGCTTGTTAGCATTGGACAGGTTCAGGGCAACTCCACTATACTCATTCCATAAGCACTGGACTCCTAAAAGTCATACATACCATAGCCCAGTCCCAGACTAAGAAATATGGCATGGTTTGTTTTTTATTTAATACTATGTTATTGCTGAATCTTCAGACCTTTCATACAATATATTTTTCTCATATTCAATCATCATTTCTCCCAGATCCACTCCTTTCTCCCTCCTTATGCCCAACTTTATGTTTTTTTTATTAAGGCATTAAGTAAAAATTGTGCTGCCTGTATACTCTTGGGTGTGAGGCCATCCTCTGGGAAAAGGTTAACCTAAAGAGACTTTAGGGACTTTAACAAAAACTGTTCTCCTCCCAGAAGCCATTGACTGTTCTAGGTTTTCAGTTGGGGGTTGGGCTCTTGCATCCCAAACTGCTCTGTGATATAGTGTTGACTGTCTTGGTCTTGTTTGAGTCTAGGATAGGTCATCATAGCTGCCATGATTTCACGAGTGAAGTAGTCCTGCCCGACATATCTAAAAAGTGCTGATTTCCTCAGGTCCTCTCTGACCTGACTCCTACAGTCTTTCCTTGCCCTCTTCCACCGTGGTCTCTAAGTTTGGGGGTGGCAATACAAATATCTCATTTGTAGCTAGGCACCTCAAAAACTCTTATTCTCTGCACTTGGACGGATTTTGAGTTTTCGGGATAAGCACCATTCTCTGCACAATATTATTTTTATTTTTAAAGAAGATGTGTTTTCTGGTGTGTGTGTGTGTGTGTGTGTGTGTGTGTGTGTGTATCCCTTGGAGCAATTACAGGCATTTGTGAGCTGACAAACATGAGTGCTGAGAACTGAACTCGGGTCCTCTGAATGAACAACAAAGCCATCTCTCCAGCTCCTAACCTCTGAGTAGCTCTCTGCTGTCTCTTGAGATTGTTTTTAATGTACATTTTAAAGGACCCTCTTGCTTTCTCATTTCATTTTGTTCTCATTAGAAGAAAATAATTTTCTCTCTCTAATATCTAATTTACCCACTAAAAATGCAAATTGGTTATGTTGATTTTATTAATAGCAGTTTGAAAATTTTAGCAAGCTGAGTTTGCAAAGTGGTAGCTGATGGGTTTGTTGCCTTTCATATTTATAATTTTGTGTTCTCTAAGAGAGCACATAACTCATCCTTGAGTCTAATTTGCCATACATACAATTAACACAGATATTTAAAAGAAATTAATGATTCTATCCCAAAGAACAAAATTACTGAAATTTACAAAATAGCTAAACAGACTTGAATTTATTGTCTTATTTTTTTAATGACTCTAAAATATGAGTCTTCACTAGCAAGAAGTAAGAAAAAAAATCCCTCCCCCGGCAATGAACAAGGAAACACCTTGTTGGTGGTGTTCTTCTATCAGTCAAGAGCCGAGCAGATGGCAGTCCTTTCTTGATCCTAGCTTGGTGGTCAAAACTGTCTTATGAATAGGACTCATGAAAATCAAATCTAGCAGTGCAGCACAGGAGGAGGAAGACAGACTGAGACCTGCAGTCTGCTGTGCCACCACAGACTGCACTCCAGTGCTTGGTACAGGTCTTCCATAGACACCTGCTTGCTGCCATGCCATGCAGCACACATGGAAGATGTCACCCGGGGGCTGTCAGCCGAGTGGCCAGCCTGCAGTGGGAGCCACCACAATGTCTGAGTATGTGGTAGTTAGATGGGAGAGAAAGAGAGATGAAACTGGAGATCGAGGTAGGAGGGAGGAGATTGTTGTGAGTGATGAACCCTGCCAACTGAGGCCATGGTGAGGTCCCAGTCTGAGCTGTCAGTGAATGAGAGCCTTGGCTGAATCCCTGGTTATGCAGCAGCAGGTGTTGGTGTCTCGCTTACATTACCACTACAGAACATGAAAATGTTCCTGCCACCAGGGACTACATGGATGTCCAGGGGCTGTGTATAATGGGACCCGCCTCTTACTGGATCCAACACTCTATAGAGCTTGCCCATTGTGGCACTCAAAAGAGCAAGCCTTACCCCTCACCAGGAAGCACAATGGAACTGACCCAGGTGGCAAGGGTGTGGTGAGCCAGCCCCAGGGCATGAATATGGGAGAGCTGACCTCACTACTCTTTTGCCAAGGGGTGGCACAAGCACAGAGGTGATACACCACCACCTGTGACAGTCAGAATTGGCCCTGGGTTCACGAGAATGGGTAAGCTGTTCCTGCCCATCATGGACTGTAGCACTAGAGAGAGCAGTTCCTGCACCTTGCCTGGGTAGAACAGTAGTGATGGCCCTGGTCAAGGGGGAGTGGGTGAGCCAGCCTGAAGAACAGAGTGAGAGAGAGCTAATCCTGCCACTCATCTTCCTTGAGGTAACACGGCAGGGGTAATGTCTTCTCCTGCCTTGCCCCTCACCACCTGCTGCAGTTGGAAGAGCTGCCCCCTGGGTCATCAGAGTAGATGAGTTGACCCTTACTCTGTCCTGCAGCAGTCAAAAGAGCATCCCTGAATCTGGCCCAGGCATTACATTATGTCTGGCCCTTGTCAAGCTGGACCACTTGTCTGGTCCAGAGATGGCAAGGGTGTGGGGGTGATGACCCCCTGCCCACAACAGTTGGGAGAATTGGGCTTGGGATCAAGAGAGCTGGTAAACTGGCCATGCCCCTTGCCAACTGCAGTCCTAGGGAGAGTGAACGCTGCACTTTGCTTAGGTAGAAGAGTAGGGTTGGCCCTGGTAGAAGAGGCACCAGGTGAACTAGCCTCATGGGTGAGAGCATGGGAGGGTTGGTTCTGCCCCTCCTAGAGTGAGTGCAAGGGTGATGCCCTTCTCCTCCCACTCTTGTCATCTGCAGTAGCCATGAGAGCTGGCCCTGGGGACAGAAGAGCGGGAGAGCATGAAGTTCCATGTGCTTCCCCTTGGGCCTACAAACACACACACACACATGCACACACACACAGCTTGAGAAATGGCTTAATGGTTAAGAGCACTTGTTATTCTTGGAAAGAAAGAAAGAAAGAAAGAAAGAAAGAAAGAAAGAAAGAAAGAAAGAAAGAAAGAAAGAAAGAAAGAGAAAGGAAGAAAGGAAGGAAGGAAGGAAGGAAGGAAGGAAGGAAGGAAGGAAGGAAGAAAGAAAGAAAGACAGAAAGAAAGAAAGAGAAAAGAAAAAGACAAAACCCTACATGGTGATTCACAACTATCCCTGCCCCTCACCAGTTGTGGCACTCCAGAGAGTCAGCCCTTCACCTTGTCTGTAGAGTCAGCCCCTCACCTTGCCTGGGCAGCACAGTGTAGCTGGTCCTGATACCGAAGGCATTGTTATATTGTCAAGCTCTAAAGGCTTCCGCTTCCGCACTGGGTAAGCAACCAGTTCTTGCAAGAATCTTTATAGACCCCTAAACAGGCTGTAAATTGAAGGCAGATTCACAGGCACAGTTTCTCTAAAAGAATGCATAACTCATCCTTGGGTCTAATTTGCCATAAATACAATTAACATAGATATTTAAAAGAAACAAATGATACCACCCTAAAGAACAAAATTACTGAAATCCTCAAAATAGCTAAACAAATGAATTTATTGTCTTATTTTCTTTACTGATTTCCATGAGATGTGTGAGCTGGGCTGTGGAGGAAAGTTCAGTTCTATTTGTCCAACATTTTAAAGCCCAGAGGAAGCAGGTGACGAGGCTAGGAGGAAAGGACAGGGCCAGTACTAGGACAAGATATCTGTAGCTAGAGCTGGCAGGAACAATCAGTGCCATTTGCCTCTTCCTACACTGCTTTGATTTAACTACTATTTCCACACTCAGAGCCCCAGCAAAACTTTGTGGAAATGCAACCTACTTGGACTTCCTCACACTTCAACCTGTACTGACAGAACTTATCTACTATGAGAAGATGTGCAGGATACTAAGTTCCCTGGGAGAAGTTTGACAGTGGACACTGTAGTCTCACCTTGCAGAGCACTGGTGCAGAAAACATCCAGTACTGGTCACACACAAAGAAAAACAGCCCAAGCTCAGCTTGCAAACAGCCCCTTCTGGTCTAACCTGTTTAAACTACAACAGAGGTGTTTCAACACCTGGACGCTAAGTAACAAGCAAAATGACAAGTCTAAGAAAACAGTGAAATTTCTACATCCTGCATCTCCTCAAAAGGAAGCAATGTTGTCTAGTCTTGTTAGTCTAGGTTTGTTATTGTTTCATTTGGCTTGTAGTTAGCTTGGGTGTCTTTATCTTATATGTATGAGTGTTTTGTATTCATGTAAGTACGTGAACCACATGCATGGCTGGTGTCCATGGAGACCAGAAGAGACGTTGAATACCTTAGAGATGGAATTAGGGATGGTTGTGAACCACCTGTGGGTGTTGGGAACTAAACCCAGGTCTTCAACAACAGTTAAAAGTGTTTTTTAACCACTGTGCCACTTCTTCAGCCTATATGTGTGTGGGGTGTGTGTGTGTGTGTGTGTGTGTGTGTGTGTGTGTTTGTAGGAGAAGGGGAAAGTACATTCTACTTCATGCATGTGGATGCCAAGTAAAAATTTGCCAGAGTCAATTATTTCCTTCCACTATGTGACTCAGGAGGACAGAACTCAGGTTGTCAGACTCACTCACTAAGTCAATCTTTGGGCCCTGTTCTCTCTGTCTCTCTGGTCCTATCTGCCTTGTGCTGTACATCACTGATATCTCTTAGACCTTCATCCCTGCAGTGACTTTCTCTTATCTTTCTTCTTCTGTCTTTCTCCTTTCCTTTCCTTCATTTCCAAAGTGTCAATAATTTTATGTTTAACAATTTTGAAATTCCTCATTTAACTTATAATGTTCTGTCCCCTTATCTTATTATAGTGTAACTGATATTTCTGAAATGTTTTAAAGCTAAATTTTAAAGATCTGCTGGGTTTTGTTTGTTTTTTGTTTGGGGGGTTGTTTGTTTGTTTTTCTGCCATGTTATGCTTTTATTGCTGTTCCTATTTTCTCTCTTCTGAAGGGTGATGACCTGATGCTCTGAGAAGTGATTGAGCATGATGAAGTTTCAGGTATAAAACTGGCAGAGGTACCTTTCCGACAAAGCCATGGTTTCAACATGGGATGTAAATAACATGAAAGACGGAGGCAGTAATTCATCTTCTTCAAAGCTTCAAAACCCCTCAATAACTCTATCCGAAGGCATTGAATAATTAAAGTTCTGAACACAAAATTCAAAAATATAGTTTTAAAGTTATCAGTGACCTTGAGAAGAATTCAAATAAACTGATAAATGATGTGAGGACATCAACTCAAAACATGAACAAGAAGCTCAGGGATGTGCATAAACAATTCAGTAAAGAAACTGAGATTGTGGGGGAAAAAAATCAAATTTGAAACAAAAGTCAATAAATCTAATTTTTAAACTCATCCAAGGACTATCTCAAGCTAAAAAAAAAAAAAAAAAAAAAAAAAAAAAAAAAAAAAAAAAAAAGGAACATAAAGGGGCTGGGGGACCTGGTTCAGTGGTTAAGAGCACTGGCTGCTCTTCCAGAGGTCCTGAGTTTAATTCCCAGTAACCACATAGTGGCTCGCAACCATCGATAATGAGATCTGGTGCCTACTTCTATCCTGCAGGCATATATGTAGGCAGAATGCTGTGTACATAATAAATGTATTATATAAGTAGATCTCTAAGAAAAGAAGAAGAATATAAGGACTGGAGGGACTAGTCAAGGAAATAAATTAAGATATCAATTTAAGGATATAGATTCATGAATATATATCAATCACGACCACCAATGACCAAGTATCAAATGTAAGATTGCATGAGTGACAGAATGAGCTAATAGAGACTAATGACATGGATGACCTGATCAATGAATTTATACCAGCTATCTCCCCAGATTTAGATAAGTATATGAACATCTAATGTATGAGACATTTAGAAACACAGACAGGACCAAGAAGGACCCATCTATGTTAAATTACAGAGACATACCAAGAGAACAAAAAACAAGAAAGAATTATTTAAAATTATCTGAGGAAAGCACCAACAATCTTATCCATCACAATTAAACATGGGCAACAGTTACTTCAGAAACATATAACTAGTCAAAGCAATAAGAGTAAGTGATGATGAGTTCTTAGCCTAAATAAGATATCTGTATCAGCCTCCCCAAAACTCTCATTCTGGCTTCACAAAGTTTAAAAGCCACAGAATACAGAAAGGAGCAGTTCTGACACCAAGAGTGTCTTGGAATACCTAGCACATATTTTTAGGCTGATTTTCTTTCTAGTTCCCCTTGTGATCTGCACTGTATTCTTTGCCCTATATCAGTGATACATTTTCAGAGATGGTTTTAACAATGTTACAATTAATGAGTCATCTTTCAAGTTTCCTGCAAGAATAGAAACTAAAGAGATGGCTCAGATGTTAATAGAGTGTAAAGCTCTTGTAGAGGACCTGAGTTGGGTTTCCTATACCCTTGTCAGACAGCTGTCAATCAGGTGAAACTCCATCTTCAGGAGATCCTATGCTTTCATCTGGCCTCTGTAGGCAACTTTACTCATGTACATATCCCCACATATCCTCCTCAACATACACACACACACACACACACACACACACACACACACATACACACACACCATGCATCCTTGTATATGTCTATAATCCCAGTATTCAGGAGACAGGGAAATGGTTCTCATGGGCTCAAGGTTAACCTGGTCGGCAAAGTGAGTTTCAGGCCAACATAAAGGCCACCTAGTAGAACCCTGTCTCAAAATAAAAATAAATAAATAATTCTTTTTTAAATTAAATTTTTACTTTTTTTACATGAATGAACTAGAAGCTGTCAAAATGAATAATCCATTCATTTCCTACAAAGGTGGAATAAACATGCATTTGTACTAAACTGATAATCTGACAATGCATATAATGCCTTGTTTTTCTAGTCTTTTGTAGTTTTTAAACACAATAATGGTTGCTAAATAATTTAGAGGAAGTTGCTGATATTTTAGAGGACATTACCATCAATGGAATAACATATTTAAACTACTCCTTATAATCCCACCCGTTGAAATGAAACCATGTCTGTAGATGGAAAGAGGCAATTCTTGCCTAGTGGCTGTCTCACCACAACTTGAGTAACTCCAAAGATGCTCGGTTTCTTCTTAGAATTCAATACAGGAAGCTGTCAGGAGCAGACAGGTCTCTAATCAAAATGAACATTAATACAGAAATGTTTGTCACGTCAATTCTGTGGACTTCTGACGTTTTGAAAACCAACTATCCATGTAAGGTACTCTGGATTGTTGTCTGTTAACTCCACTCAGCTATTTCTAAATAAAACAGAAAACACCCTAACAAACTCCAAGCCATGAATTTGCTATAGTCCCTTAACTCACAGGCTAACCATCTCAAATCAGTTAAAAAAGTTAAAGAAGGACTGGGTCTAAGCCTTGTATTCCTAAATGTGTTATACTGGTACAATGCCTATGAGGGTAACAATATTCATCTCACTCTTATATCAATAAGAAGCTCGTACCAATGAAAACCTTAAAATTTGTAATCAAAGTAAATTGGTCCACCAGTCAAAGATAGTTGATATATCTAGGTTGGGTAGTGGGTTACACCTCTGATTGAGCAATACCAAACTTATAAAGCCTTTCATTAACATTTTTTTAAAATGTATAAGTGCAAAAAGGAAAAGGGGGCATGGGATAGGAGTTTTCTAAGGGGGGAGAATGGGGAAAGGGGATGGCATCTGAAGTGTAAATAAAATACCCAATAAAAATAGAAAAAAATAAAAGAAATGAAACCATGTGTCACCACACATACTATGGTTGCTTCCTGGGAGTGAGGTGTTGGTTGCTACAATTTCTCCAGATATTTGCACAGGCTATTTCTACTTACAGTCTTTACTAAACACCTTTATTTGTTTTCTAGGTTAATTTAAGGTCATATGTATATTGCATCACCACTTCGGTCCCAATAATACAACTTGTATCTTTTAAAATAGAATTCAATGCTTAGATGTAATTTAAAAACTACCAGTGACCCCAAAAGTCTGTAGTTACTATACCTGTATATAACTATTGTGGTAATTTACCACCTGCTACCAGCTTGCCACAGCTAGCTGAATAGTGACTAGGAAAAAATTTTCCCATTCCCTTCGCCTCAAATCATTCATTCCATAAATGTGAAGTATCGGCCGGGCGGTGGTGGCGCACGCCTTTAATCCCAGCACTTGGGAGGCAGAGGCAGGCGGATTTCTGAGTTCGAGGCCAGCCTGGTCTACAGAGTGAGTTCCAGGACAGCCCGGGCTACACAGAGAAACCCTGTCTCGAAAAACCAAAAAAAAAAAAAAAAAAAAAAAAAAAAAAAAAAAAAAAAAAAAGTGAAGTATCATAGACTCCCTTTCCATAATGAGGTTGCAGAGCAGCTGGGAGAACCAAGACATGGGACTACGCATACCAAATACTTTATCTTTAAAGAAACAGTAAAATATAAGTATATATATATATATACACATACATACATATACACTGACTTTGAGAGACTATCTCTTTCAGCTTAGCAATAATAAAAAGCTAATATAATACAAGATATGCATCACAAAGCAAGAAAGTAGCCTGACATCTATGGAAAACAGCTCTCTGAAAAGAAAGGGAGTGGTCCCTGCTGCAATTGTGGAAAATGGAAGACATGTAATGAGCAGATGCAAGGATCATAGAAATAAATAGTGGTATCAGTTCAAACTTTATCAAATTTCTAAGTTTTCAGTGTATACTAGCATAAGACTTTAAAATCTGGAGCCAATGAAATGATTCAATGGGTATCTTGGTTTCATTTCTGCTACTGCTGTAATAAATAAAATACTCGGAAAAAAAAACACAATTTAGGAAAGAAACGATTTGTTTTAGCCTGCAATCGCAGGTTATACTCCGTCACTATGAGGAAACAGTGGCAGGAGCTTGAAGCAGCTAGCCATATTACATGCACAGTCAACAGCAGAGAGCAATGGATTAAGATATGCATCTAATTAGTGCTCAGCTCACTTTACCCTTTCTCATAAGTCCCAGGATACTCTGACTAGGGAATGATGCCACCAATAGTAGATGGATCTTCCTTCTCATTAATGTGGTCATGATAACCCTCTACAGACAAGCCCATAGGACAATTTCATCTAGATAATCCCTCATTGAGACTTACCTGCCTGGTGATTCTATTCTTATCAAACCCACAAGCAAAGCTGAGAGTCACATGATTGCAATCTCTTCCTCTGTAGAACCCATTGATCTCTGAGAAAGTTCACTG
The DNA here is from genome assembly GCF_011762505.2 of Arvicanthis niloticus. Taxonomy (NCBI): domain Eukaryota; kingdom Metazoa; phylum Chordata; class Mammalia; order Rodentia; family Muridae; genus Arvicanthis; species Arvicanthis niloticus. The sequence continues at coordinate 87,583,095 of NC_047659.1, read as the reverse complement.
CTGAAACCCAAGGATTGGGCATGCCTACACAAAGCCTAGACTGGGATACTCCTGCCCCCAACCCTCCTAATCCCTGAACAACATCATTGGTAGTCTTCCACTGCAAGAAGGTCAAAAAGATGGAGACATAAAGCCCCTCTTGAACATAGGCACTAAGAGGATGAATGCAGATAAAAAGTATCATCAAAACCTTCTGGCAAACCAGCAGATGAGACTACATTAGCAAATGCTCCAGAAATCATGTGCTTGTGCACAGAACAAACCATGGGGTGAATGACAGAATACAAACAACACAGATCCTAAGGCTACTCATGCAAACTCTAATACTCACACCCTAGCAGATGAGGGTTGCACATTTCTGCACAACAGTCCTATTTCCCTCAGTCTCTACAATTCTACAGTTAACATTAACTTTCAAAAGCAGCCATCAAACAGCTAGCAAGAATGGAGCCAGAACTACAAACCAGATGTAGAGACTACTGAATAATTAAAGTAATATTTTTTTTAACATTTTCATGGCTTGAAAGTTAGAGAAAAGTTTCCAGAAATGGAGAATTTCAACCAATATAAAAATTCTAAAAGAATTACTGGAAGAAAAACATGATGGAGTAAAGAAAAATGTGTTCTTCAAGCCCATAGGTGAACATCACAATTAACAGGAGAACCAAGAATCCTGAAGCTAGGAATATAGTTACTTCACAAGCAAAAGCATCAACTCCTAAAGGAGAGAAACCAAACCACAACAAAAAAAAAAAAAAACAAAGTTCCTGAGAGCAATCAAACAGCCTCAAGTTTGGGTGATCATAAACCCAGAGTGAAGGAAAATAGCCAATTGTCAGACTATCATGAAATACATCAAGAGAAAAAAAAAACCTAAGAGACTCATAAAACAAGAGAAAATAATGATAATTTTAATCCAATTACATATGCAAACTGGTGGAAAGATAAAAATAAAATCTGAAAGGTAAGGTAAATAGCTAGAAGTGAATGAAGATAAGGCTCTTTTTATTATGTTACTTGAACACATGAACACAATTCCAGCAATATGACCATACATGCATACATAGTATGTGTTGATCATATCTTATTCTCCACCATGTTCTATCCTTTCTTCTTGTCCTGGTTAGATTTAATTACCAACTTGAAATAATCTAGAATTATCTGAAAGAACAGCCTAATTGAGAAATTACCTGTATCAAACTGGTATGTGTACATGTCTATTCTGGATTGTCTTGACTGTTAATTGATATAGGGATGACAAGCTCACTATGGACAGCGCTGTCCCTAGACAGTTGTTCCCAAGCTGTATAATAAATCTCTCTCAGCCAGAGCCTATGATGGAGCCAGCAAACAGCATCCTAGTTTCTGTTCCAATTTCCTGCTTGAGACTTTGCATGAACTGTCAATAAGTGTGACCTGAAATTATGAACCAAAGAAATTATTTTCTCTCCTAAGTTGTCTTTAGTAATGGCATTTGTCAGCAACAAGAAAGGAATCTAGAATAAAACCCTTCTCCTTTTCCCAGTTCCTTGATTTCAAATTACACTACAAAGCCATGGTGTTAAAACAGCATGGTACTGACTTAAAATAGGCATGTGTGTCAGTGACATGGAATAAGGGATCCAGATATTAGTCCATAAAAATACAGCTACCTGATTGTTTTAATAAAGGCTCCAAAGTAATACACTGAAGAAAATAGCATCTTAAACAAGTGATGCTGGGGTTTCAACATGTAGGAAGATGAAACTCGATCCTAACTCTTACCACCATGCACAAAACTCCAGACAGGAACCAGGAGGCAGAAATTGAAGCAGAGGTCATAGAGGAAGGCTGACCACTGGCTTGATGGTGGTTTAAATATGCTTGACTCAGGGAGTAGCACTATTTCGAGGTGTGACCTTATTGGCATAGATGTGGTCTTATTGGACAAAGGACATGGGCTTTAAGATCCTCCTCCTAGCTGCCTGTAAACCAATCTTCTAGCAGCCTTCAAATGAAGATGTAGAATTTTCAGCTCCTCCTGCACTATGCCTACCTGGATGCTATCATTCACCTGCCTTGGTGATAATGGAAAGAACCTCTGAACCTGTAAGCCATCCCCAATTAAATGTTGTCCTTATAAGAGTTGCCTTGGTCATGGTGCTTGTTCACAGCAGTAAAACCTTAACTAATACACCTGGCTTGCTCAGCTTGTTTTCTTGTATAACCCAGAAGAGTATGGGAAGCCTACACAAAGACCAGCAGAGTCAATTAACTTGGACCTCTGGGGTCTCCTAGAGACTAAGCCACCAACTAAAAAAACACACATGGGTTTAACGAGGCCCCTGGGACATATGCAGCAGGAGAGCAGTTCAGTCTCCATGTGAGCCCCCACAACAACTGAAGGATGGGCTATCCCTAAAGATGCAGACTGACTGTGGTATCCGTTCCCCAACAGGGCTGCCTTGTCTGGCCTCAATGGGAGCGGATGTGTCTGTTCTGGCAGAGATTTGATTGTCAGGGTTGACATAACCCAGGGGTGGGTGCCACCCTCTCAGAGGAGAAGGGGAAAGGATTGGGGATGGTCTCTGTGAGGAGGAACAGGAAGAGGGCAGCATTTGGAATGTAAATAAATATTTAAAAATTAAAACTATGCAAGCCGAAAAAATGATATAAGCCAACAAAGCACTAAAAAGACTGTTAATTTTCAAAGACCGCCTTCAAATTAAAGTGGACATTGACCGCTATGAGAAATAGCAAATTAAATATGCACAGAAATGACTGGAGGGACATACACCAAAATACAAAGTAAGTAGTGTAACTGTGGGGTTGTATGCTCTCCCACATATTAGCATCTGGGGAGGAAAGGGTTGACTTGTTTTCATGTCCTAACACAAACATTGAGAGAGGTCAGTGCAGAAACTTGAGGAGCAGAGATAGGAACCATGGAGAACCACTGCTTACTGTCTTGCTCTCGGTAGCATCTCACCTTGCTTTGTCATACAACCCAGGCCTACCTACACAACGATGCCAATGCAGACGGTGGAATGTGGACTCCTACATCTACCATCAACCAAGAAAATGCTCTACAGACATGCCCACAGGACAATTGATAGAAGCAACTTCTCAAATGAGAGTTTCTCTTCCAGTTGCAACTAGGCTTGTTTCAAGTTGACAAACACTAACCAACAAAGTATCTTACAATGTTACTATAATTGCCTTGTAGCTGTTTAAGCAAAAGTAGAAGATGAGTAAAAAAAAATTTTAAATAATAAAAAGTAAAAATTTAAGTTTGACTTTTTAAAGAAAAAGATCCCATTTAAAATTGATTTTAATAATTATTAACTTTCATTTATTCTTGAGAATTTCATGTTTGTAGAATAAAATAAATCTTGTCTACTTCATCACTCTTTCATCTCCACTCAAATCTCTATCGACACAGGCCCTACAAAATTCTATATTCTCTTCTTTTTAAATAACCAGATAAGGCCAATTAGTACTGCCTAACTGATATAAATAAGGCCCAAATTTAAATTTTTAATTTAAATAAATAACTGCAAAACATGAGGATGAGTGTTTTAATTGGGCAGGGAGTGGGAGGGAAATACAGAAGGAGAGGGAAGGAGGAGGGTTAAAAAAAACTCTAATGGAATTTTTTAAAGACAGCACTAGGGAGACAGAGGCAGGTGGGTCTCTGTGAGTTCTAGGTCAGTCTGGTCTACATAGTGAGATCCAGGATAGCCAGAGCTGTGTAGAGTGAACCTGTCTAAAACACATATATAATTGAAATGAAGTTAGACCACTTTGACTGACAATGCTCCCCTCAAAGAGCCATGGACTATCAAACAAAAAAACCTCAGTATCAAATGTGAGAAACTCCTATTTTGAGTTTTTGGCCAGAGAGGTCCATGAGACTCACAAAACAATATAGGTTACTGCTTTGGCTCTGCATTTCCACTCAGAGTTTAAAGGTCTGTTCTTATTGCTGAAGACACCAAGCACTGTTAAATCTTCTGTAAGCAGGTGTCTCCTAGAAATGTCAGGGAAGCTTCAACCATGCTACCTCAACAATATGGTTGCCTAAACAAGACCTGAACGATACAACAACAGACATGCTAACATGGAAGGAGGAAATTACAAAGCTGAAGCAATATCTTATAGGGTGGATCTAAACTAAGTTCCTAAGAAATCAAAGGATAAGAAAAATGAAAAGTACAGAAAGATAACAGTATGACTCTAATATGACAATGTCTCTAATAGCAAGAATCAGAGTCTTATCTATCATTCTTCTAACTGGCTGTTTAAGGTGCTTAGAGATAGAAAGATACAACTTCAATTATTTATGCCAAATAATAGTCATCTCATTTTATATTTACTCAAACATATATTTAGTATTGCCACAAATATGACAAGTTCCTAGGAATTTGGACAATAACAGTGAATAAGACAGAACACAGCACCAGTTTCTATGAATCTTCCATCTCTGCCCTCTGTGTTTTAAAGGAGATCTTATATCTAACTCTATATTTAATGAAAATATAGTTCTGAAATAACACATTGTTCACATTCAATTGTTAGTATCACTAGGGACCTATTAATGTTGATTTTTTTTCTTACAATGTAAGATTTGAATGTAAAAATAGAAGACATTATAAATTATTTATATATTATCTTACTTTCATGCCTAATATAATATTCACATGAATGAAAAAATTACCCTCAATTTTTAGTTGGTACAAGATGAAGCAAAATCCCTTCAGCAGAAAACATGAAGGTGATTTTACCTCTCAAAATGTTTTTCTGTTTTGCTTTATTTCATTTGAGCTCCTCCTAGGGGCATGTTTGTATGTGTGTATATGTGGGTATATGTACCTGCATGTGTGTACATAGATATGTGTAAACATATGTGTGGATGTGTGTGCACATATGAATGTCAATATGTATATGTGTAGGTGAGGAAATGTGTGGGGGTATGTGCCAAAATGTGAGTACACACATGTGTACATGTGTGCATTCAATAGATATGCTCAGTTGATGTCCCAATCTATGTTTTCAGATAGTTTTTCTAAGCATAACATAAATGAGAAATCTTACATGTGAGGGGATGTATGGTTCAAGGATTATTTTAATGCATGCTGCCACTTAGAATAAAATACAGGATATACTCTTATGTCTGGAGACTATTGCTCAAAATTTCTGCCCTGAGTTTTTATCTATTTTGAGACATGGTAAGATAGTTTCTTCTCTTTATGTTATATGCTATGTCTTTAAATAAATATATCATATTTTATATGTACAGCTTGATGTTGGTGGGGTAGTTTAATCTTTTCCAATTTGGTCTATTGGAAATGATGTAGTAAATAATCTTGTATCTTACATTTATCTTTTGCTCATTTCTGTTGGGTAAATGCCCAGAAGTAGAATTGTTGTGACAGGACGATGTATAAATTGAGGTAAATACAGCTAACTAATTTCTAAGAATGCTGTTTTCACCCATTGGTTCTCTGACCAGCATCAGACCTTAGTGACATCACACATTGTTCCTATCCATTAACATTGTTGGGTTTTTCTTATATCATAACCATTCTTGTGAGTATATATTTATATCTTTTTTAGTTTTAATTTCTGCTTAAGTTGCATTTTGAGCAACTTGTTCAGTCACTAGCTTTGTTTTTTTTTTCATTTTTTATTGGATATTTTATTTACACTTCAGATGCCATCCCCTTGCCCCATTCCCCCCACCTTAGAAAACCCCTATCCCATGCCCCCTTTTCCTTTTTGCACTTATACATTTTTTAAATGTTAATCAAAGTCTTTATAAGTTTGGTATTGCTCAATCAGAGGTGTAACCCACTACCCAACCTAGATATATCAACTATCTTTGACTGGTGGAGATACGTCAATCACTAGCTTTGTAAGAGCCTCTGGGGAGGATGCTCAATCCCTGCACACATTTTCCCTTGACCATTTCTTGTTTGCCACATTACACTGTAGAATTCATTTTCTGGATTTTTGTTTATTTATAATTATCCTTCACATGCCATTCTACTTATAAAAAAGCTCAGTGGCATTTAATAATAATAATTATATATATATATATATATATATATATATATATATATATATATATTTCATGTTTAGTTTCCATTTTTGTGGCAAGTAACTTGCAATCTGGACTCTACTAGGCTAATCTGGGCTTGGTTTTTCTTTCTTCAGCATGACTTCATGTGCCTTCTCATTCTAGGGAGATGGCTTAAGATGGAAGCCAAGACCTGAAATACTCTGGTCTCACAACTGAAAGTCACAGCAAACTAGCAAGTCTTTTCCCAGAATTGATTCAGTCATGAAAAATGGCCTATCTCCTAACATGCTGTCTTACAGTTTCTATTCCTGCACAAACATCACAACCAAGAAACAAGTTGGGGAGGAAAAGGTTTATTCAGATTACACTTCCACACTGTTGTTCATCACCAGAGAACATCAGGACCAGAACTCAAGCTAGTCAGGAATCAAGAGCTGATGCTGAGGCCATGAAGGGACGTTTCTTACTGGCTAGCTTCCCCTGGTTTGCTCAGCTTGCTTTCTTATAGAACCCAGAACTACCAGCCCAGGGATGTCTTCACCCGCAACGGGCCCTCCCCCCTTAATCACTAATTGATAAAATGCCTTATAGCTGGATCTCATGGAGTCATTTCCTCAACTGAAGCTCCTTTCTCTGTGATAACTCTAGCTTGTGTCAAGTTGACGCAAGAAACCAGCCAGTACACATGCCATTGGATCAACCCCAGGGGCAATGAGGCAGAGCAGTCCTGTTCTCTTTCAAAGAAAAGCTAGGTGGGGATCAGTGGGAGTTTTTTAAAGTGTACATCATATTACAAATATTTTCTCCCACACTCCCTCAATAACGTCTTCCAAATGAAGAAAAAATAGTTTTCTTTTTTAAGGTTTACAAATTTTTGCACTCAATTGGAGATATCTTCCCAAGGCTGAAATCATGGCTCTATGGCTATGGTGGTGCATGCCTGCAACCTAGCAATTAAAAGGCAAGGTCATAAATTGGCTAGAAGTTAGCTTCAGGCCAGCTAGGGATACATAGCACAACCCTATCCAAAATCACATGGTAAGTTGTATTGTTTAATCTTACATGACTACACTCAAGTCTGTGTGAAAACTGATGTTTTTAATTTAGTCTTAAGAAAAGACACATAGAAGATAGATAAATGATAGATAGATAGGTGATAGATTAGATAGATAATAGAATAGATCATAGATTTTAGATAATACATAGATTAGATATATAATAGATGATAGATTAGATAGATAATTGATAAATAATAAGTATTTATATACAAGCATATATTTGATTACTCCAGTGTCAATTGTTGATAAGATTTTTTTCCCTACTATACACTGTACCATTAGCTTTTTCATAAATCCAGTGATCATAAGAATAGGTGAGTACAGCAACTTTGATCTTCCTTTTCATAAATTTAGTTGCTGTCCTTGGCCTTCCACATTTCTATATAAATATAAGTCTTTTCATTTTCACACACACACACACACACACACACACACACACACACACACACCCCTCTATTGGAATTTGTATTGGGGTTGCATTTTTATTTTTATTATGTCATTTATGTATTTGTGTGTTTGTCGGTGCCCACAGAGGACAGAAGAGGGAACTGGGGTGACAGGTGACTGTGAGCCACTTGATAGGGATGCTGGGAGGTATACACAAGTCTTATTGAAGAGCAGTAAGAGCTGTGAACCCCTGAGCTTTAAGACAGGACTGCATTTTTAGGCATATAGACACAATTTGGGGAGAATTAGCATCTTTTCAGTGTTAAATTTTCTAATCCAAAACATGATATAATTTTTCACTCACTTAGGTTTGTTTTAATTTTCCATAGTAATAAATTAAAATTGTCTCTATGAAAAGTGTGCATATTCACTAGAAATAAAGAGGGGAATTTTATCATTATAAAATAATCTTGTCCATTGGAAAACAATCATTTTAGATTTGTACACATTCAAACATATGACCTCACACACTGAGGCATGTGCTTGCACTGACATTTTACACACACACAAACACACACACAAACACCAATAATAAATAATTGATCTTAAAAGCAAGAAACTAGGGCTGGAGAGATGGCTCAGCAGTTAAAAGCACTGACTGCTCTTCCAGAGGTCCTGAATTCAATTCCCAGCAACCACATGGTGGCTCACAACTATCTGTAATGGGATCCAGTGTCCTCTTCTGCTGTGTCTAAATACAGCTACAGTGCACTCAAGCACATAATTTTTTTTTAAGGAGGGGCCACTGCAGCATGGTGGCCTGGGTTCAAACATCAGAACACATATAAAGGTGTAAAGAAAGAATTGACTTCATGAAGTTGTTCTCTGACCTCTGTACTGTAGTCTACACACACACTCCACACACATTACACTCACGTGATAATAATGTGCTTTTACTTATTTAACAAAGAATACAACCTCCAAACATCATATAGCAAAAGGTGAGTGAAGTTCAGTGATTACAGTTTCACACCTGTAATCTCACCAATTGAGAGACTGGGGCAGGAGGAACACCATGAATTCAAAGCCAGCCTGAGCTACAGAGAAAATTTCAGGCCAACCTGGATTATGAGTATGACACATCAAGAAAAAAAAAAAAGAAAAGAAAAAGGCAGAAGTCAAAATCTAAGTGTGAGTCAAAAATTTTGAAGGTGTGTTGGTGTCTCCATCCCTCCACTGGGTGCCCTGTTTATCTACTGGAGTTTATCTCTTCAGGGTCCATCTCCCCACTGTTGAGCACTTCAGCTAAGGTCATTCCCATACAGTCCTAGAAGCTTCTCACATCCCAGGTCTCTAGGTGAGAGGTTTCCTATCCACTCCACGCTGCTTCCTATTTCCATTTATTCTCCTGACCCTCTGGGCCTCTCTCTTGTCTCCACTGCATACCTGATCCTGCCCACATTTTCCCCTCTCCCTCCAATCTCCCACCCGGCTCCCTCCTGTGATTATTTTGTTCTCCCTTCTAAGTTGGATTGAAGCATCCTCACTTGGACCTTCCTTCTTGTTAAGGTTTTTACGGTCTGTGGGATGTATTATAGGTATTCTGTACTTTTTGGCAAATATCCACTTATCAGTGAGTGCATACCATGTTTATCTTTTTGTGTTTGGGTTACCTTACTCGGGATGATAATTTTTTTAGCTCCATCCATTTGCCTGCAACATTCATGATGTTCTTATTTTTAATGGCTAAATAGTATTCCGTTGTGTAAATGAACTACATTTTCTGTATCCATTCTTCTGGTTGTTTCCAGCTTCTGGCTATTATGAATGAGGCTGCTATGAACATAGTGAAGCACACATCCTTGTGGGATGGTAGAACATCTTTTGGATATATGCTCAGGATATACCCCCACACACTCCACATATAGGTAGGTCTTCAGGTAGAACTATTTACAATTTTCTGAAGAACCTCCAGATTGATTTCCAGAGTGCTTGTTCCAGTTTGCAATCCCACCAGCAATGAAAAAGTGTTTCTCTTTTTCCACATGCGTGCCTGAATGTTGTCCTTGTCTAAAAAAAAAAATCAGGGATGAAATGGAGCATAGACTTAAGACTGGCACAACTTGTGATCCATCTTATGGGAAGACACCAAACCCTGGCACTATTACTTATGCCATGTTGTGATTGCTGACAGGAGGCTAGCATGGCTGTCCTCTGGGAGACTCTACCAGCAGCTAACTGAGACAGATGCAGACATACAACAACCATTGGACTGAGGATGGGGACTCCTACAGATGATGAGTTACGGAAAAAATGAAGGAGCTGAAGGGGATGACAACCCCATAGGAAGACCAACAGTATCAACTACCCCAGAACCCTAGGAGCTCCCAGAGACTATGCCACCAATCAAAGAGCATGCATGGGCTGGTCCATGGCCCCCAGCATATATGTAGCAGAGGACAGCCTTGTCTGGCCTCAGTGGGAAAGAATGTGCCTAATCCTGTAGAGAATGTTCCAAAAAAAGGGAAATGAGGTAGGGGGAAGCACTGTCTCGGAGGTCAAGGGGAGGAGGATAAGGTGAAAATATCTGGGAGGAGGGGACCAGGAAGAAGCTAACATTTTGAAATATACATAAATAAAATAATTTAATTTAAAAAATCTAAGTTTGAGGCCCACGGCTGCACTTGGAGTGATGTGGCTGAGTCATAGATGTCTACCTTGAGGCTTTGAGGAACCACCATTATGTGTCTAAAAATATTGTGTCGCAGCCCTTACTTCATCTGCTGTTTAAAAATCAATATAAAAAGAAAATTTGATCTAATATATTTTCAAGTATTTTGGCCCCTTTTTGTGTGGGGAACAGTGCTAGAGATTGAACCCTGGGCCTGGTGTGTTGTCACCAATAAGTTATACCTCCAGGCCTCCAGCCCCATCTTCTTCTCAGTCTTGTTTTGTAGCTTTAGTTACAAAAACACATGCATATATACACATGCATGTGCAGATATATTTATATAAACACATATACACGTACATATATACATAAACATACACATGTATGGACACACATACACATGCACACATTCCCATACACTTATGCATGCACAGATACTCATAACTACCATAAACACAGATAAATACACAGACATACACACATATAAACACACACACACACATATAAATATTCCTAAACATATACACATACATGCACATAAACATGCAGACATATTATATTTATCAAATCTCACATGTTTTTATCTATATTAAGCTATTTTGAATTTCACACTTTCACCCAAATATTTTCTGCTTGCATTTTCTTTTTTATCCTTCTCTCTAGTCTATTTAACATGTTTTTTCAGATTTCTAATTTTAACTATACTATTACTTAATTCTAGAACTTCTTCAGTTTTATTCCACTAAATTTTGCATCTTTTCATTTATGTCCTTGAACTTAAAAATTGTAGTTCCTTCTAATTGTGTTAGTGTGTTAAAATTCAGCATGTCTGTTATGAAGGTCTATCAACCAGCTTTTGTTTTAGTGCCCTGAGTATCACAGAACCTTGGTATTCTGAAAAAAGCTTGCAAGTACTGGAAGAAGTGAGTCAGGCTCTAAGCAGAAGCAAGAAGGTAGTGGGCTTGATTATTGCTGGTATAACAGCTTTAATTACATTAATTGCTAGCACCACTGCTTCTGCAATTGCTTTGACACAAGAAATTAAGACAGCTACTTTTGTTAATCATTTAGGCAAAAATGTTACTAATGTGTTGAATATACAAGAGGATTTAGATAGGCATTTGGAACAACAGACTGATGCTCTTTATCCTATTCAAATTATTGGAAGAAGGTTCAGAGTTTAAGAGTAAGGAGCCGTCTCTAGTGTCATGCCAAATACCACTGAATTCATGTTAGTTCTAAAATTTACAGTGGTAATCATTATAATTAGAAAAAAAGTTTAAAGACACTTGCAGTGTATTTGACATAACTCTAACAACTCTATGGATGTTTTAACTTTGCATAGTGAGACTATGAATTTAAACAATTCGGCTTTGCTGAGCGTTGATGCTACAGATACTGCTGGTAAAATTACCCATAGCCTGAGGTCAGTATTTCTATTTTGGTCAAGCTTCAAAAATGGCATATGTAGCTTGATCATGCTAGCCCTTTTTGTCCTGGGAATACTTTTATTCCTGCCCATAGTGTGAAAGCTTGTCTTTAACAACATCAACATGTTGGCAGCCAAAGTACATGGCTTGACACTGAAAATGAACCTCCAGACAGAGTTATTAAATTAACAGCCTGACAAGTTAACGATGGGTAAGATTCTGCACAGAGCCTTACCAACCTAAGACAGAAATGCATTTTTTTGGATAATGCATATTCCATGATGGATAAGAAAGGCACTCTTGTCAGAATGATCTAAGACAGGCTCAGTCTTGTTAATGAAATAAAAAAGGGGGAGAGGGGAAGAGCCTTTGGGGCTGCTTGGCAAGAATCTGAAATGGGCCAAGGACAAGGAATTGGGCTGCTTGGCAGGAATATGACATTGGCCAAGGACAAGGAAGTGGCTTTCAGGCAGGAATCTGACATTAGGCTAGAACAAAGAAGTAATTTCAGACAGGAATCTAAATCTTAGGCTAGAACAAATAAGTTATTTCAGACAGGAATCTAAATTGTAGGCTAAAACAAGGAAGTAGGCTTTGGACATGAAAATGACTTTAGGCTAGGACAGGGGGAAAAGCTCAGATATTTTGATCATCCTGATAAGCCCTTAGAAACAGTGATCTCAGGAATGTTCATGGGAGTTTATTTATTGCCTTGCTTGCTCTTTGACTATTTGTGTTTATTGTCTTGCTTTTTCCTTGACTATTTGCATCTATTATACTGCTAGTTCCTCAACCTAGAACTGACCTTAATACTTGCACATAGTTAAAATGATATAAAAGCAAAAAGGAGAAGGGGGGATGGAATGGGGGTTTCTAGGGAGGTGAAATTGGGAAAGGAGATGACATCTAAAATGTAAATAAATAAAATATCCAACTAAAAAATAATGATAAAATAAATAAATATAATTATAGTTCCTTCAATATTAATCTGGTCATTCTAACATGACAATTAAAAATAATGATATAAATAAATAAATAAAATTATAGTTCCTTCAATATTAACCTGATCCTTCTAACATGTTCATGTTCTATTTTTCTGATTCTAGCTTTATAATTTTATGGTTTATTTTGTATCATATACAGCTGCTTTCTGGACATCTGAAGGTCAGACATCTACTATTATTCCAATAGGTAGAGTATGATATTGGCCCACCAATATTGACTTGTTCACGATACAACATAGACTTTCATGGGGTCTCAACTGAAGCCCTTGAGATTTCATAGATGCCCCCCAACCATACTGTATCTCGCCAATATCTTGAAACTCCCAGAGCTTTTCTTGGCTGCTTTCCTCTTAGCTGTTTCTGCTGGGTTTCCTAGCCTTTTGACATTTGCTTTCATGTACAATTAAAAAGTTACACTTTTTAAAGTTACAACTGTCTGTAAATTTTACATAAATTAGTAGACCTATTTCTTTTTTTTTTTTTTTATTTTTTATTTTTATTAGATCTTTCATTTACACTTCAGATACCATCCCGTTTCCCCATTCCCCCCCCCCTTAGAAAACCCCTATCCCATGCCCCCTTTCCTTTTTGCATTTATACATTTTTTTAAGAAATGTTAATCATAGGCTTTATAAGTTTGGTATTGTTCAATCAGAGGTGTAACCCACTACCCAACCTAGATATATCAACTATCTTTGACTGGTGGAGATACACAAACATCTGCTTCCCTGTTTCCCCCCTCTATCTCTCTTTCATCACCTAGCTTCTCCTCTCCTTCTTCTTCTCCTCTTCTTACTCCTTTTCTTCCTCTCAGTACTCCTCCCACCTTAGCTCCTCCTACACATCACACTTCCTGTTAAAAGGAAACTTTTCTCTCAAAATACAATTAGAGCATAATTATGCCTATTTGTACCAGTGAGGTACAAGATAGTCCTAATACCCAGTCCATCCTTTTGTTGACTAACCAGCACCTCTGTCATCTATCCTAATTAAAACACTTAGTTCTGAACCTGGCTTTTTCCTTGGCTTTAGGATGAATGTCAGCTGATGACCATACACTCAGATCTTTTCTCTCAAAGTGAATAGCTATAAGTTTTCAACCCCATCAGAAATCCAGAATGACTGAGTTGACTATAATTGTGGGAAGCACCAAGCATAGCTTCTAAAACTTAGCCAATTTATAGAGACCTCTGAACACCTGGACACTCGCTCTACTTCGAAACGTTGGAGCATCTGTTCTTCTGCCTTCTGGCCCAGGATCATCTGACAGACCTTAGTGCTGCAGAATTATTAAGGGCTGATTACTCTGTCTAGGCAGATATAATCAGTCGACTATTCTGCAAGTGTGTCCTTTTCTGGACAGTAATTTGTCTGTAGAAGGAAAGTGGCAATTCTTGCCTAGTGGCTGTCTCACCACAACTGGAGTAACTCCAAGGATGCTCAATTTCTTCTTAGAGTTTAACATAGGAAGCTGTCCGGAGCAGACAGGTCTCTAATGAAAATGAACATTAATACTGAAATGTTTGTCATGTCAATTCTAAGGATTTCTGATGTTTTGAAAACCAGCTATCCATGTAAGGTAATCTGGAGTGTTGCCTGTTAACTCCACTCAGCTATTTCTAAATAAAACATAGAGAACACCCTTATAATAAACTCCAAGTCATGAATTTGCTATAGTCCTTTAACTCACAGGCTGACCATCTCAAATCAGTTAAAAAAGTTAAAGAAGGACTGGGTCTAAGCTTTGTATTCCTAAGTGTGTTATACTGGTACAATGCCTATGAGAGTAACAATATTCATCTCACTCTTATATCACTAAAAAGCTCATGCCACTGAAAACCTTAAAATTTGTAAACAAAGTAAATTGGTGCCATTTAAGAATTTATATCTTCATCTTGATATTAATTATACAGATTTCTGCTAATAGGTTATGGCTATGCAATAAACCCTAGCTAATCGTCTCTATTCCGACAAAACCACTACTTTTTCCTAGGGAGACAGCCCAACATTTACCACCTTAATCCCCATGCCCAGGGAATAGGGGCGCTGACTCATCATTAGCTTCTTCAAGCTGATTATGGGCGTTGAGATATTAGAAGAGGGGTGGGGGGGAGTGCAAGTTGACAATCCTCTGATGCTGTGTCTTCGCTGCCTCCAGATAGAATTCACGGACCTCAGAGGTTTGAGCAGGTCTGCCCAGCTTGCTTGTTGAGTAGATACACCAAGGTTGATCATTCTGCAATATACAATTCTCAAAACAAATTTTAGTATCAAGATAGGTTTTTTTTTTTTAAAAGAAGGCTGACATTTTATTAAGAATGTTGGTTCTAACCGCTTTTCTATTTTTCCCCTTTTATTGGATATAATATTTACATTTCAAATTTTATCCCCTTACCATATTTCCCCCACCACCCAGGAACCCCTTATCCCATCCTCCCTCCTCCTGCCTCTATGAAGGTGTTTACCCACCTACCCCCAGCCTCCCTCCCCACCCTCAGATTCCCCCCCCCTCAGTGCTCAGCCTTCAGGGTACCAATGATCTTGTCTCCCACCTATGCCCAACAGGGCCATCCTTCCCTACATATACAGCTGGAGTCATGTGTCTCTCCCTATGTGCTCCTGGGCTGGTGGTTTAGACCCTGGGGAGCTCTGGCTGGTTGGTATTCTTGCTCTCCTCACAGGGCCACCAGCCCTTATGGTTCACGGTTCCTTCAATTTACTCTCTGACTCCTCCATTGGGAACTTTGATCATATTAATGGATAGCTGTGGGTACCTGTCTCTGGGTATGTCCGACTCTGAGAGACCTCTAAGGAGACAGCCTTTTCAGGCTGCTGTCAGCTTTCCCATCCTGACATCCCTATCAGCGTCTATTTTTGATGACTGCCTATGGAATGAATACCCAGACACAATGGTCTCCCTACAACCCCCCCTTCAGATTCTGACCCACACTTTGTCTCCATATTTGCTCCCTTGGTTATTTAGTTACTCCTTCTAAGAAAGACCTAGGCATCCTCACTTGTTCTTTCTTCTTCATGAGCTTCATGTCGTCTGGTAGTTGAATCTTTGTTGTTTCAAACTTTTGGGCTAATCTCCGCTTATCAGTGAGTAAATACCATGTGTGTTCTTTTGTGATTGGGTTACCTCACTCAGGATGATATTTTCTAGATCCATCCATTTACCTAAGAATTTCTCGAATTCATTATTTTTAATAGCTGAGTAATATTCCATTGTATAAATGTACCACATTTTTTGTATCCATTCCTCTGTTGAAGGGCATCTGGGTTCTTTCCAGCTTCTGGCTATTATAAATAGGGCTGCTATGAACATAGTGGAGCATATGTCTTTGTTATTTGTTGAGGCATTTTCTGGGTATATACCCAGGAGTGGTATAGCTGGGTCCTCAGGTAGTGCTATGTCCAATTTTCTGAGGAACCGCCAGACTGACTTCCAAAGTGGTTGTACCAGCTTGCAACCCCACCAACAATGCAGGAGTGATCCTCTTTCTTCACATCCTCGCCAACATCTACTATCACCTGAGTTTTTGATCTTAGCCATTCTGACTGGTGTGAGGTGGTATCTCAGTGTTGTTTTGATTTGCATTTCCCTGATGACTAAGGATGTTGAGCATTTCTTAAGGTGCTTCTCGGCCATTCGAGTTTCCTCAGTTGAGAATTCTTTGTTTAGCTCTGTACCCCATTTTTTAATGGGGTTATTTTGTTGTTTGGCATCTAATTTCTTGAGTTCTTTGTAAATATTAGATATTAGCCCCCTATCAGATGTAGGATTGGTAATGATCTTTTCCCAATCTGTTGGTTGCCGTTTTGTCTTGTTGACAGTGAGTAGACCTATTTCTTATTGGTTCTGTTTTCACCAAATCCTGACCCCCTAAGTCCTTCCTTGCTTGATAGTGCTCCACCCCAACTATAGCCCAGTAAAACTATCTCCTACACTAAGCTAATACTTCCCATTCAGACTGTGGGCTCTGTGCTTAAAATCAACAGGCCATCCCTAAAACAAGCCTAACTTTATCAGTAAAGAATAGAATCAAAGCAGATAGAATCTGGCTCCTCTACAGGTGTTTCCTTAATTGTGAACACTTTCTTTGGATCCAGTCAAATGAGTGTTTTCTATGCCCAGGAACTACTTCATTTATTTTTTGGCATTTACCACTTGCATTTGTTGTGTGAAGGGGGCATTTTACCATGAAAAGAAGCAAAATTCATTTTTGAATATCAGAGTGTTCACTTCCATTTTCTATTTGGCCAAATGGATGCATTTTTGCATTACTCTTGAACCCCTTTGGCATGCACTTGACTGATCTCTGATCTTTTTCAGAACTTAATGAGCCAGAATTATACATCTTTGTAGAAGATGCCAAGCACTCTGCCCTGGGACCCTTCAACATTCCTCAACATGCCTGCACACCTCCCAAAAGGTGTATCTTAAAATCCATAAGGTGATGATCTCAATTGCCTTTTCTAGCTTTATTTATTTCTCCTGTTTTTATGGAAATTGTACTGGCTATGATAATGAGCCTGGAGTACAGGGATATTAACACCACTACAGTAACGTTATTTTAGCTTGAAGCTGGGGGGGGGGGGGGCTCAAAATGAACAAGAACTACAACAAGCTTTGCTGTTTGTCCATAAACTACACTCTAAATGGTCTGAATCATCTATCACTTAAATGCCTTGTCCAGTATATGTCTAGTCAAGGCTTAACTTTATCCCCCCTGACCAATCTGACCCAATTCTTCATCTCTCTCCTGCTTTCCTATGCAGGGATGGCAGGCTTCCTCAGTCCCTTGTCGACTTAATGTGTGTGAGGGCTGGAAGCAGAAGCTAAGTCGTCCTGGCACAGTAAAGAAGTGTGGGAGGCAGTGCGGAAGAGCCAGAGGACACAGGAGTTCCACCATGTCACTCTGATGTGAGCAATGGTCATGAGGCTATTAAATAGACTGTCCTGGCTTTTTCCTCTTGTTAGGATATTAGCTTCTCTCCTTTGCCATTGTCCCAGGTTTCTTTCCATTGTAACCTAATTATCATGTGGAGAGGGATTTCCCCACTGGAAACCAAGCAAGCTTGGATTGTTGAACTCCACCGGGCTACTCACTTGTGAGCTCCTACAGTTACAATTTAGCTGTGTTAACTGTGGAAACTGCTCCGAGACAGATTTAAATCAGAACAGACAGCTTCCATTTTTGCTCTGAAAATCAAATGAGAAGATTTGTTTTAAATGGGTCGTTGGTGGCTTGCCCCAACATGTGTGGCATGCATGTTTACGTAGATGCAGTGGAATGTAATTTTTAACAAGTCCAAGTGCCTTTGTCAAAACAGACTTAAAAACACCTCATGTGGTGTGTGGACTGTGATGGGCATCCAAAAGGCATGCTTTGTTTCTATAATACATGTATCCAGCACAATGAAAAAAAAATTACTTAAGTATTTGTGACTTTTAATTTTCATAGAGAATCCTCTGTTAAAAACAGGTAGATACATAGATGATAGATTGTTTTCACACTGCTGTCAATATTTCAACAAATAAAAATTTTCAATTTAAAATTAGATTGGAGTATTAGCTTTAGTGCTACAGACTGAACATGTTTGTAACTGACTTTTAAGTGTTTAGTCTTCTACTTGTTAACTAAGCATTTATTGAACAAGTATTATATGCCAGACACTGATGTGGTCCTAAAGGTAAAGAGGTGAATAAAAAAATAACCCTGGGCTGGAGAGATGGCTCAGTGGTTAAGAACACTTGCTGTTCTTCCAGAGGATTGGAGTTCAGTTCCCAAAACCTACACAAGGCCACTCACACCTTTAACTTCAGCTCTAGGGAGTCTGACATCCTCTTCTGGCCTCCAAGGACATATGCCCACACAAATACATAGATAAATAAATAAAGATAGACAGACAGACAGACAGACAGATAGATATAAACATGTAAAGTCCCTGATGTTGGTTGTGATATTTACAAATCCAAAATGGTGGCAACTGTGGAGATTATGTTTCTTACAACAAGACACTTTTCACCACTCACATCAAAACAGTTTATTTATATCATAACCATATAGAGTTTTATAATTAAAAGTGGAAAGTTCTTACATTAAAGTTAACATATCAGTTATACTATTTAAGAGAACTAGACTAAGCAATGAGAACAGCACCAATGGAGTTCAACTGTGTCCTTCACTTCACTTTGAGAAGCACACATAAGCATTTATACAAGTATAGCTCATATTGAAAGTTTTTCAACTAGTAAGTTAATTAGTTAATAATAATTAATTATTTAACTTAGTTTTTACAGTATTCTGTGGAGGTAGGCATAACAAATTTTTACTAGTGACATTAAAATTATTTAAAATTGTATAGAGTATCTTCTACAAGTGAAAAATGGATGACATATTTCCCAACCTCAACAAAATCAACATTTCAGGAAGCACACAGGCCATATCTCATGGGACTCTACACAACTACCCCAGTGTTTGTCCTCACTTCTCTGTGTCATCCTGCGTCCTGCATAAAACATGCCCCATACATCAAAAATGAAAGCATGTGAAGGGCTTACACTGAACAGGTTTCTAGTTCAATCCACAGAGGCTTCCTTCCCTGGAACTTTCTTACAACTTGTGAGGTAGCAGATTGTGTGATGCAGTGACTAGTCCGCAGACCATGTGGTGCAGTGACTAGTCTGCAGGCTGTAGATACAAGTGTGGTTGATTCAACCTGGTAAAATATAGCAATTTTGCCAGACAGTGGTGGCACATGCACTTGGGAGGCAGAAGCAAGTAGATCTCTATGAGTTTGAGGCCAGCCTGGTCTACTTAGTGAGTTTCAGGACAGCCAGAGCCACTTAATGAGACACTTTGCCTCTAGATAGACAGACAGACAGACAGACAGACAGACAGACAGATAGACAGATCAAATGGAAATTGAAATGAAATATTTTAATCACTGTGTGTGATTATTAGTAATATATTTTTAAAGTTAAAATAATTATTTTTTTTTTTTGCTGCACTGTTTAGTCTATTTCTTTATCGTCTAGTAGAGTGCTATGATAAATATCTGACCTTTGTCCATGAGGCTACTTCCTACAAAGGAGATGCCTCAGAAACTGGACTCACACCAACCTTATGATTTTGTGAGAACAAAATTTGAAAGCAGCATATAACAATAACAAAAATTCATGGTCAGCAAAGACCACCAACAATTTGTTAAATATAGTCATAATAAAATATTAAGTCCCTCCAGGGGCGGGGTGACCAAAAATGAAAAGGCATGCAAGGATGTACCCAGACAAGTCCAAACAAGCCCAAGTGAGTAGTGGGCTATCTGGTGTTTACTTTTCTCTCCCCCTTTTCAAGAAATCCAAGGTTTCATGGTCAAAAGTAACTAGTCATCCTGCCAGCTCACATGTAGCCGCTTCTGCAAGTTGCTGATATTTGAAATATCCAATCATATGTAACTGCGCCAAATTTTCCAGCTCTCCCCAACCCCTACCCATAAATATCCCAATTTTCCTGGGTTCTGGGTCGGAACCTCTATCTCCTGCATGAGATATGTTCTGGCCTGAGGGCCCTCATCATTAAATCTCCTCTGCAATTGCGTCAAGAAGGTCTCTCGTGTGTCCTTGGGGCGTGCAGGTCCGGACTTGGGTGAGGGTCCCCTTGCGGGGTTCTTTCAATTTGACTACTGTAAGATAGTGTCCTCCCCTCTTTGACCTGACAAGAAAGGGTCCAATTTCTACAATTCTACAGAATGACAAACTTCCTCCCTTCTCCAAAGCCTGCCTGTTGAGATGAAGAAGCGTTATTTCTATGCTCAGGCTCCTCCCATGGTTCCACTCTGGGCCTTTAGGCTTCAGGTGCTTTAATTCACCTGAGTGACTGCTCTTCTGTAGAGAGGCAGAAACACAGAAATATGGGAAAGAAGGGAACAAGAAAGGGAAGAGACTTTTCTACCACACCACTCCAGCCCTTAGAAATTAGCCTTCCATCGGGCACATAGAATAAGTAAGTAGTACAAAGACATCCTGGCCTCCAAGAGTGTACTGCACTGCAGCTGCTCCTGGGCCAGGATAGCAATCTGTACATCTCTGAATAAGTTTCCTTTCATTAGAATACTGCTAAAATAGCCTAGTGTGACAAGCAGTTTTAATCCAGACTTTTAAAGTGGTACCTTTAGCCAGACTAGTGCAGGTACCACTGTTCACTCTGACAGTGATTTCTGGGCTCTGGGTGTGTTTGCTACAGAGTGTTTATAAAGGTTTCTTACAGGAGAAAGAGGAGAGGAGAGTCCTTATTTAGTTAATAAGCCTCCTTTAGAGTAATTCTACAAATATAAATAAATACAAATTACTTATTATAAATAAATATGTATTACTAATAAACATATTTCTCTTTGTCAATATATTAAAATGTATTTGTATACATATATATTTAATATAAAATTAAAATATGTTTATGAATATATTTATATTTCCAAATATAAATGAAGGGTTTATGATAAATAAATATAAACATATAAGTAGGGTTTCAAATGCCAGGTAACTTATACTTTGAACAGCCATTTAGATCCACTGCAACCCCAGTGGTACTGATGGTTGAGCGTCACTCAGCTCCAGCAGCACAGTGCCCAGAAGAGAGGTTTTTTGTATGGATAATTTTTTTTCTATTGGATAATTAGATCATAAGTTTATATTACCTGGAGAAAGAAATGGGAGTACAAGGCATGATGGAAATCTATATGGAAAGCTACTGTATTTACCTCCCATTTTCTTAATATAAAATAGTTTGAATTGGAGTTACTCTACACAGGGGATAATGGTCCTCCCAAAAGCCATAAATTGCCAAATAAGATACCCAGTGCCAGGAATGACATACATTTCCTTGAGTGGTCCATCAGAGATGTCCCAGAGACCCTCAAAAACAATACAGCCTATTGCCATTGCTCTTGAGGTCACAAGAACTTGATGATAAGACCCTACAGCTAAAGACAACACATACTTTGGTCAAAAGACATGGAGAAATCAAGGTAGTCTGAAAACTTTCTCCTTACTGGATAGCATTTATAATATTGAAAAATGCAATGAAGGATGTTTGGGGGGTGGCTGGGGATCCATACTCTTATACAGCTGTAAACACTGAACTACAACAATGACCAAGTGGCAATCTATGCCCATGTGTGCAATAGTGGTGAGAATGCCATGGGGGTAACCATTTGCTTTCTGGTTGGATTTTTAAGACCCACTCCACAAGAGAAAATATATACCTGGTACTGTAAATCTGGTGAAGAATCCATGGTTGGGAACTTACAGACCACAAGGGTGATAGTATTACTCTAGTATATCAAACTGGTCTCTAAACTTTTATCTCTATGCTCATAGATTGGTGCAGCTCTGACCTCATCAGAGAAACATCTTTGTGCAGTAGACCATGGTTAACACATAAGCTCAGAACTGCTCCAAGTGCATGCTATAGTGGAGTATATAGCCATAAATAGGACATCTACATAAGCTCCTAACCCCAGGATCCAAGACCATCTTAGAAGAGGAACTGGCAACACTTTAAGAGCCAGAGGTTGGGGTCAGCAGGTATCATAAATGAAATCGCATCTTCTGCACTTTTCAGGACAGCTGAGCTCATAATATCACAGTAGGTATGGTTCCATGCCAAGACCAAGCCAATCAAATTCCTAGCATGGAAAGGAGAGGGACTTCTGACCCCCTCTTCCTAACCAGGAGCAATTGGTTTCTGGAGGCTGGAGAATCAGTCTTCTTTAATGGTGTGTTCCCTGATAGATCAATCATGCTCTAATGGATAACCTCACATTCATAACACTATAGGAAGCATAAAAATGACTTGATAGGTTGTTTTTTAAAGAGAGATAAAGAGAGAAAGAGAAAGCCAGGACACAAATCTTTCCAGTTTATTCTCTTCTAATCCCACAGTCTAAGGTTCATGTTGGAATTATAGAATTGCAGGCAGAGAGTATAAGATTGATAATTTTACTTTAAGGTCACAAATCTTAAATTTATGAAATATTCATAGATCTTTTTTAACTAAAGAGTTAATAAAACAAAATATCTGTTAATGCTTATTTGGTGAAGAGAGAAAAGTTTTGGAAACCAACTATCTAGCTGTTGATTATCAAAGCTAACCTCATAAATCTGTGGCCACATGAGCAATCCCACATGAGCTCATGGTAGGGGACTTTCTCTTGGTCTATTCTCTGCCATCACTGTCCTGAAATTTTTAGTACACATTGAGTTCTGTATGTCCATACCAGGTTCACCTTGCTGACAGTCTTAGAAATAAACCTCTTGTTCTCTTACATGTATAGTATGTGTGTCTCTTTGTACTTAGAATAGTTCCCTTTGCCTTCTGTCAATGGTTATTATTTTGTAATACCCTGCCCTCCTTCCTAGAAGTTTAACTGATAAAATATATAGTCCCAAATGCTGAAATGGCTCACTGAATGAAAACTGAAGACCACCAACCCTCTTTATGTTCAAGACTACATAAGGAACTGTCCTGATTGTTTTGTCATCTTCACACAACCTAGAGTCACCTAGCAAGGGGAAACATCAACTGAAGAATTTCCTGGATCATATTAGTCTGTAAACATGTCTGTGAAAGCATTTTCTTGACTGCTAATAAATGTAGGAGACCCAGCCCACTGTGGGTGGTACAGTCCCTACACATTTTGCCCTTGGCTATATAAGAAAGCTAGATGAACATGAACATGAGAAAAATTCACCAAACAGTGTTCCTTTCCTACAAGGTTTATGTTTCAGTTACTGTTTGAATTTCTTCCGTGAGTCCCTTCAATAATATGATATAGAAGTATAACCTTAAATAAATCCTCCCCAGGATGCTTTTGGTCAGAACTTCTTATCACTGTAGCAGAAAAGCAAACTAGAGCAAAGAACACAACTGCTTGTTCAATACTGCTAATATTTTTGAAATTACCAGAATGAGTGAATCACTTCACTCTTTGATGCAAAATGAGAGTGGTAAAGGCCCAGCTCTAAAGTCTTCTGTAGGTTCACTGAACCTTAGTGGTTGTTTTCAGAATCTATGATGTTCCCCCTTATTACAACCTTTGAGAATCATACCAAATTATGCTAATGCAGCCCACTCTGTTAACAAGAGACTGCAGTACACTCTGGTGCTTTCTTAATCCTCTTGCATCCTTCCAGGCTCTGCCTCCAGCCATATAAAATTTCATATGAAAAGCTTACACTCATATAGGAGACAAACCCCAGAAATGGCATCTGACTCACATGTATGTCCACAGGGGGTGTGAACTCACCCTGTGGTCCTTGTTCCAGCAAAGCACACTGAACTTCAGGGGAAATTCTGCCAAAATCAAGCAGGTGAAACAGGGCTTGGTGGTGTCAAATAAAATTAGTTGTGTCTGCCTCTGCCTAGCTGGATGTCAAACAGGAGAGTACTCCTTTATTGTATTTAACTACTTGTAGTTCAATATGTTTCTATCTTTGTATATAGCTAGATGTGCAAAATGTGCTGCAATTGCCTTTTATGGAGGTGATAAATTTCATTTACAGCATATACATAATATGCATGTTTGCAGAAAACATATTGATCAAACCAGATTCCTTTACTATACTTAAAATGCAGAGAAGTGTAACATTTTCTGAGTTAACATATGTTGGCACAGCCATAAAATGAGAAGGAAAACATTAATAATATTCTGTTAAAAAGTATTCCCTAAAATGTCTTGGGTGATTGTGCCAGTATCATCAGAACGTGCATATGCCCAGAATGTATCCCTGAGCTCTCAGAACAATAACTAGTCAAATTGGTAAGTAGAAGCAAATGACTGGGCTTCTTTTTTGCCCTGAATCATCCAATTCATTTAATCAAAAAATGGTCATTTGGTGTAATGTGATGTTAACAAGTTTATTCAGTACAAGAAGACTGAAATGGGAGGATCTTAATTTAAAGACCAGCCTGAGCTACAAAAAGACCCTGTCTCAAAAATAAATGAGATAGATAGATAGATAAATAGATAGATAGATAGGGAGAGAGACAGACAGAGAGAGAGAGAGAGAGAGAGAGAGAGAGAGAGAGAGAGAGAGAGAGAGAGAGAGACTTTTGGAGTCCAGTGTCAGGTTGCTTGGCAGCAGATATTTACACAAAGAGGTTTGTAGGGAATTACTCTTCGGTATGACAGCAGTCAAGGAGGGAAGGCAGAAGAGGGAATTTGAGTAAGAGAGAGATGTCAAGAAAAGCTTACGTGAGTCCATGGCTTCTCTGAACATGAATGACCCTTCAGAGTTGCCCAGGCTGAGTTCAGAGGACCAGGGAATTGCACCCCAGGCAGAGAAAACAGAGATCTGTCTTTTCAGAGCATAAGCTCTGGCCTGAACTTAGCTGTGAGTCATCAGTCTGCAGTTCTCCTGGCTGCTGGAGAATTCATGTCTCCATCCCAAACAAGGTCTAAGGAGCTGGCACAGTCTCCACTAGTCTACCTCCAGTACCACTCAGATTCACTTGCTTCAAATAAAGCCACTGTGCCTAGATACATACTAACCTCCTGGCCTAGGGAATATGAAGGCAACAAGCAACCATATCCTAAGTTTAGTAGGTATATTCATTACTGTTGCTATAAAACATTGGGGCAAAAACAACTTATGAAAGAAAGTCGGTTTTGGCTTATGGTTTCAGAAGGTTGAGTCCATCATACGAGGCAGGAAGCATGGCAGCAAGTGGCAGGCATGAAGACAGGAACAGGAAGCTGAGACATCACATATTCATCCACAGACACAAAGCACAGAGGGAGAATAGGTAAGGCTGTTAACTTTCTTTTTCTTAAAGGGTTTTGTTGTTGTTTTCCTTTAGTTTTTATTTTTTGATTTATTTATTTATTTATTTATTTATTTATTTATTTATTTAATGTGAGTACACTGTAGCTGTCTTCAGACACACCAGAAGAGGGCATCAGATCCCCATTACAGATGGTTGTGAGCCACCATGTGGTTGCTGGGAATTGAACTCAGGACCTCTGAAAGTGCAGTCAGTGCTCTTAACTGCTAAGCCATCTCTCCAACCCAGGCTATTAAATTTCAAGACCTGCCCTCAGTTATACATTTCCTCCAGCAAGGCTGTACAACCTCTCCAAAATGCATCACCAGCTGAAGACAAAGTGTACAAATTCCTGAGTCTATGGGGGAACACTTTCATCCAAACTATTACACTGAGATTTACTGCAGACCCCAACGACAATAATCCCCTTTTTTCTTAACTTTGAAATATGCAGATATTGGCAGACAAGAAGCACAGACTCATGAGTTAAATTAGTTCTTGAGACTGAATTTTTTTCTTAAGTTGGCTTATATTTTTGCCATTAGATTTTAGGGAAATGTTTTCTAACTTTGGATACTTTGAGTATATAGTATCATAAAATGGTTATCAGTTGGCATATATACTGCATTCTGAGGAGCTTGGGCCTCTCAGATTACCATATCCAATGTCACTAGCTGATTCATTACTTCATGAGGCCAGAGTCTTCTACCTAATACAGGATTGTTGGGAGCTGACTTTTAGCAGAAAGCGGCTAGAAAGCAGCTATCAACTTTGCAGCCATCTCGAACCATATACCCTGATAGAGACTTGTTTTTCAACAGCCTACAACAGCTGAAGCACACTCTGACAAACATTTTGTTTATCCCACATAGCTTGTTTTACTGTTTAGTGACCCCAGCTGCATGGTGCACATGGTAAAATGTCTTCACCTGTGTTCTCCTGCTTGTGCTTATAAATACCCAGGATTTCCTTATAATAGAGTCAATAGGGTGTCAATAAGAGGTGACGTCAATATGAGTGAATGGGAGACAGTAAATGAGACTTGACCACACACCCTGTCTTGTCTCGATTCTTCGAGTCTCTTGCCCCTGCATCCCCACTCTCTCTCTTGACCAGAGCACTTAGCCCCAAAGCGTGGGGCAGTGTGGACAGCAACATAGTAGCCCCAAAGTGTGAGACAGTGTGGTCCTCAACACAGGATGAGAGGAGAAGTGCCCACTACACTTAAATCATGGTCTGATAATGTGTGATAGAGAGCTTGTGCCAGATAATTACACTGTACAAGCTTTCAGATAGCAGAGTTGGTTGTCAATATTTGCTTCCTCGGTTAAGTCTCTGATGACATCACAGTGCTGACTAACAGTTACAGTCCAGTTTGATGAGGCATTAAATCCTAAAATCAAGGTGGTCCATGCTTAGATTTTTTTTACCTCAAACACTTTGAGATTAATAAGTATGTGATATTAAAAATTGCTAAACTTGTGGCATTTGCAATTCAGTATAGAAAATCCAAACAGGTCCTGTGTGCAACAAAGTCAAATACATATCTTGAGTACTGGTGCATACTTGAGGACTTAATGAATGATAGCCCATGCTTCTAGACTTGTGCATAGCTGCCGCCCCTGACACCCTGGATGTTCTGACCACATAACACGTGGTGTCATGGTTTGGATGGCTGATAACATGGGGTACTTTTTTGTTTGGTCAATTGGTGTATATTTTGTGGTGGATACTCTCTGGCATTAATATGAGAACAGAAGTCTTCACACTTTATGACCATATACTTCCTGAGTTTCATTAAGCCAAAACTTCACATTTTAAACTTCCCATTTTTTTCTTCTTTTTAGGACCAATAATCAAACCTTTCACCACTTTTTGAGTCCACGTGTATCCTAAAATGGGACTCTTGTTTCCACACAAAGTGAAAAGTCTACACAGCTCATCCACTAAGATTTTCCTCACCCCTTGCTTACAGGGCAACCCAAGAAGAGTGGTTTAGAACAGTAGACATTTATCATTATTTGTAGCAACTTCTTTGTCAATCACCTAGTCTCCATGTGGCTTTAGTCATGGGCTTAAAGGGAGATTCTAGTGCCGTGGTGGACTCATAGGGACATACATGTTCTATCTTCTCAATGAGCTTGATCATGGCTTCTGAACCAGCCAGATCCTCTCCACTAATCAGCCACTTCCATGTTACAGTGAGTTGCCTCTGGGCCTTGGGGAATATGATAGTTCCAAATTCATGATGAGCACTGTTGACATCTTACTTACATGGTATTCCATAGTCAAAACAATTCCCAAGAGAATTCCAAAAAAGACTTTCAATTGTTAATAATTCTACTATAGATCACATGACTTTGTTTTAGAACATGTATGTTATTGTCATGGGTCCCTTATTGCAGTTTATCATAAACAATACAACATTCTTTTATCCACAGGAAATTCCAATGCACAAAATTTGTCATGTCACATGTTTGAAATAAAAGGTCTTGTTACACCTCAGATTAGACTTACCACAGAGTGCTTTAATGCTTGGTATCCCACTAATATCTTGAAGTTTTCTATATAACTTTATAAGTGGGTTGGAACAACAGTCTCGGATTTCATATATAATATAATATATATATATATATATATATATATATATATATATATGCCACCTCAAGATTCAAGGGCTCACCTATCATTCTGAGATATACAAGTGAAGCTTTTGCATTTGTTTGAGAGAAGATCCTGACAGGCACCCAGTTGCTAGACCACTGAACCTCCACTGAGTAACTGTCACCCCTGCAAAGTACATGTGACTTATCAGGGTTTATGATGTGTTTGCCAGTTTCTGCTTAGGTAGTTTATTGTGGATGACTTTGGTGGTCAACCCTTGGCCTTTATTATAAGAATAGAAAAGTTAACATGACCCTGGAAAGGGGCGCATAGATATGTGTTATGGTCCATCCCAAATGAGTTAAAACTGTTTCTATTCGTCGTCCTGATATGTGAGAAAAAATTATGAGCTCAATCTCTAACTTTGTGCACTGGCTTTCACCTGTATACATCAGACCTAATAAAGCTACTATATTTGGGGCAGCCCTGCTATAACTTTTTGTAGGTATTTTCATTGGTCCATTGTCTTTCTCCATAATTAGCTTGGTGTTTGTAATGGTCAGAGTGTTAAGTCAAATAAGTCTGCAATAAGAGGGGCAGGATAGAGATGGCTCAGGTATTAAGATAAGAACATGCTTCTCCAAAGTGTGTTTCCCAGGGCCCATATCAGGCAGTTCACAACCACCTATAATTCCAGATTCTAGGGATATGAGACTCTCTTGTGGCTTCCTCAGGTACTCACACACATGGGACACTCACTCACAAAGACACACAGTCATATAAATAAAATTAATTTTTAAAAATAAATATTATAAGAACTGTACAAGACACCAAGTGGTGGTAGCATATACCTTTAATCTCAGCACTTAGGAAACAGAGGCATGTAGGTCTCTGTGTTTGAAGCCAGCCTGATCTACAATGTGAGTTACAGAACAGCCAGGACTATACAGAGAAATTTTATCTTGAAAAACCAAAGATAGATAGATAGATAGATAGATAGATAGATAGATAGATAGATAAAGACTGTACAAAGACCTCCATCCTTGAAATTTGTATGTCTTATGGATGACACAAGTTTACTTATTCACCATCATACACAATATTGCTTCTTGTTTTCAGTTTCAGAGGTATGCCCCACTATAATGGGTCTAATCCTACATACCAAGGAAAAATATAGGGGTTCTACCAAAATTTCTAAGAACTATTCTTTCTAAGTATGCATTCTAATGCTGGGAAAATGACCCCAGAATTGGTTCATGGACCCAGTGGACCCATTCTGAACTGGGATGTGAGCCAGATATTTATTTTCAGGCCTTAGATACCCTCATGTTAAAGAGTCATGGAAGTTTCAGGTCTCCAAGTCAGCAGTCCTCAAAATATCTGGCCATGCCCCTTTCCCAGTGAACAGTAATCACAGTAAATGAGCCAGGGGTCTCTTTGGGAACAGGGTTAGAGAATCACTGGCGGGTGTACTCTTTATGGTGCAAGAGAGTCCTCTCTTGGGAATTTTGAGTCTGAAAACTGGCTCAAGTCCAAAATCTGGGCAAGGGGTCAACATTTTTTATTAGCAAAGTTGCTCTCAGCATTATACATTCATAAACTCCTTTGTTTTGCAGAGATGAGTCATTGTCAACTGCTCATCTATCTTGTCCCTAGTGTCTTGGGTCCTAGACACCATCCTCATAGCACTCTACAGGTGAGGAGTTGGGCTACTCTAACCTTGTCACTCATCATAATTATGTATCTCATGGTGTTCCCAGAGCTTCAATGACGGAAGGACTATTCCCCAATCCCTGTGATTTCCATGTCTTAATCATCCTTATCATCACTATTAAGAATCTCTTTCAGGGGGCTGGAAAGATGGCTCAGTGGTTAAGACTGCTCTCAGAGAGGTCATGAGTTCAATTCCCAGCAACCACATGGTGGCTCACAACCATCTGTAATGGGATCCAATGTTCTCTTCTGGTATGTCTGAAGACAGCTACAGTGTACTCACATACATAAAATAAATCAATCTTTAAAAAAAAAATCTTGTTCAGTCAGTCTTTAATCTGAGCACTCAAGAAGCAGAGGCAGGTGGATCTCTGAATTCAAGGCCAGCTTGGTCTACAAATCAAGTCCCAGAACAGCCAGGACTATATGGAGAAACCCTATTGACTCGAAAGGAAAACACACACACAAACATAGGCACACACACACACACACACACACACAAAGAAAAAAACAAAACAAGAACAAAGAGCTCTTTATTTTAAATGTTTTTTTCTTTTTTTCTTTTGTTATTGGATATTATATTTACATTTCAGATTTTATCCCCTTACCCCATTCCCCCACCCAGGAACCCCCTATCCCATCCCTCCTCCTCCTGCTTCTATGAGGATGTGCCCCCATCTACCCCCCACCCCCACCTCCTCATTCTCAAATTCCTCCCCATTCGGTGTCTAGCCTTTATGGAAACAAGGATCTCTCCCACCTATACCAGACAAGGCTATCCTCCCCTACATATACAACTGGAGTCATGGATCCCTCACTATGTGCTCCCAGGCTGGTGGTTTAGACCCTGGGGAGCTCTGGTTGGTTGGTATTGTTGCTCTCCTCATGGGGCCACAAAGCCTTTCAGCTCCTTCAGTCTTCTCTCTAACTTTTCCATTGGGAACCCATTGATCAGATCAATGGTTAGCTGTGAGCATCCACCTCACATGAATATGTCAGACTCTGGCAGACCTCTAAGGAGACAGCTATATCAGGCTCTTGTCAGCATGCACTTCCTGACATCCATATCAGCGTCTACCTTTGGTGACTGTACATGGGATGGATACCCAGGTGGAATGGTCTCCAGATGGCCTCTTCTTCAGTTTCTGTCCCACACTTTGTGTCCATATTTGCTCCCTTGAGTATTTTGTAGGACCGAGGCACCCACTCTTGGTCTTCCTTCTTCATGAGCTTCATGTGGTCTGTGAGTTGAATCTTGGCTATTTCAGGCTTTTGGGCTAATATCCACTTATCAGCGAGCAAATACCGTGTGTGTTCTTTTGTGATTGGGTTGTCTTACTTAGGATGATATTTTCTAGTTCCATCCATTTATCTAAGAATTTCTCAAATTCATTATTTTTAATAGCCGAATAATACTCCATTGTGTAAATGTACCACATTTTCTGTATCCATTCCTCTGTTGAAGGACATCTGGGTTCTTTCCAGCTTCTGGCTATTATAAATAAGGCTGCTATGAACATAGTGGAGCATATGTCCCTGTTATATATTGGAGCATCTTCTGGGTATACGCCCAAGAGTGGTATAGCTGGGTCCTCAGGTAATGCTATGTCCAATTTTCTGAAGAACCACCAGACTGATTTCCGGAGTGGTTGTACCAGCTTGCAATGCCACCAATAATGGAGGGGTGTTCCTCTTTCTCCATATCCTCACAAGCATCTACTATCACCTGAGTTTTCTATCTTGGCCATTCTGACTGGTGAGAGGTGGTATCTCAGGGTTGTTTTAATTTGCATTTCCCTGATGACCAAGGATGGTGAGCACTTTTGGGGGGTTGGGGGGGTTAGTTTTTCGAGACAGGGTTTCTCTGTGTAGCCCTGGCTGTCCTGGAACTCACTCTGTAGACCAGGCTGGCCTCGAACTCAGAAATCTACCTGCCTCTGCCTCCCAGGTGCTGGGATTAAAGGCGTGAGCCACCACCACCCGGCTGAGTTGAGCATTTCTTAAGGTGCTTCTCGGCCATTCAAGTTTCCTCAGTTGAGAATTCTTTGTTTAGCTCTGTACCCCATTTTAATAGGGTTATTTGGTTGTCTGGAGTCTAATTTCTTGAGTTCTTTGTATATATTGGATATTAGCCCTCTATCGGATCTAGGATTTGTAATGATCTTTTCCCAATCTGTTGGTTACCGTTTTGTCCTATTGACAGTGTCCTTTGCCTTACAGAAGCTTTGCAATTTTATGAGGTGCCATTTGTCAATTCTTGATCTTAGAGCATAAACCATTGGTGTTCTGTTAAGGAACTTTTCCCCTGTGCCTAGGTATTCAAGGGTCTTCCCCACCTTCTCTTCTACTGGTTTCAGTGTATCTTGTTTTATGTGAAGGTCCTTTATCCACTTGGACTTGAGCTTTGTACAAGGGGATAGGAATGCATTGATTTGCATTCTTCTACATGCTGATCTCCAGTTGAGCCAGCACCATTTGTTGAAAATGCTGTCCTTTTTCCACTGGATGGTTTTAGCTCCTTTGTCAAAGATCAAGTGACCATAGATGTGTGGGTTCATTTCTGGATCTTCAGTTCTATTCCATTGATCGTCCTGCCTGTCTGTGTACCAATACCATGCAGTTTTTTATCATATTGCTCTGTAGTACAGTTTGAGATCAGGGATGCTAATTACCCCAGAAGTTCTTTTATTGTTGAGAATAGTTCTCCCTATCCTGGGTTTTTCGTTATTCCAAATGAATTTGCAAATCTCTCTTTCTATCTCCATGAAGAATTTATTTGGAATTTTGATAGGGATTGCATGGAATCTGTAGATTGCTTTTGTCAAGATAGCCATTTTTACTAAATTAATCCTGCCAATCCAGGAGCATGGGAAATCTTTACATCTTCTGAGATCTTCGATTTCTTTCTTCAGCGATTTGAAGTTCTTGTCATACAGATCCTTTACTTGCTTAGTTAGAGTCACTCCAAGATATTTTATATTATTTGTGACTATTGTGAAGGGTATCATTTCCCTAATTTCTTTCTCAGCCTGTTTATCGTTTGAGTAGAGGAAGGCTACTGATTTGTTTGAGTTGATTTTATATCCAGCCACTTTGCTGAAGTTGTTTATCAGGTTTAGGAGTTCTCTGGTGGATGTTTTAGGGTCACTTAAGTATACTATCATATCATCTGCAAACAGTGAAATTTTGACTTCTTTCTTTCCTATTTGTATCCCTTTGACTTCCTTTTGTTATCTAATTGCTCTGGCTAGGACTTCCAGTACTATATTGAATTGGTAGAGTGAGAGTGGGCAGCCTTGTCTAGTCCCTGATCTTAGTGGGATTGCTTCAAGTTTCTCTCCATTTAGTTTGATGTTGGCTACTGGTTGCTGTATATTGCTTTTACTATGTTTATGTATGGGCCTTGAATTACTGATCTTTCCAAGACTTTTACCAAGAAGGGATGTTGAATTTTGTCAAATGCTTTCTCAGCATCTAGTGAGATGATCATGTGTTTTTTTTTTTTTTTGAGTTTGTTTATATAGGGGATTACATTGATGGATTTCCTAATATTGAACCATCCCTGCATTCCTGGGATAAAGCCTACTTGATCATGATGGATGATTGTTTTCATGTGTTCTTGGATTCAGCTTGCAAGAATTTATTGAGTATTTTTGCATCGATATTCATAAGAGAGATTGGTTTGAAGTTCTCTTTCTTTGTTGGGTCTTTGTGAGGTTTAGGTATGAGCATGATTGTAGCTTCATAGAACGAATTGGGTAGTGTTCCTTCTGTTTCTATTCTGTGAAATAGTTTAAAGAGAAGTGGTATTACGTCTTCCTTGAAGGTCTGATAGAATTCTGCACTAAAACCAAATGGTCCTGGACTTTTTTTTGTGGGGAGACTTTTAATGACTGCTTCTATTTCTTTAGGAGTTATGGGACTGTTTAGATGGTTTATCTGCTCCTGATTTAATTTTGGTACCTGGTATCTGTCTAGAAAATTGTCCATTTCATCCAGATTTCCAATTTCGTTGAGTATAGGCCTTTGTAGTAGGATCTGATGATTTTTTTTAATTTCCTCAGTTTCTGTTCTTATGTCTCCCTTTTCAGTTCTGATTTTATTAATTTGGATACTGTCTCTGTGCCCTTTCTCGAACCAGCTCCTGGTTTTGTTGATATTTTGTATAGTTCTTTCTGTTTCTACTTGGTTGATTTCAGCCCTGAGTTTGGTTATTTCCTGCTGTCTATTCCTCTTGGGTGTATTTGCTTCTTTGTGTTCTAAAGCTTTCAGGTGTGCTGTCAAGTTGCTAGTGTATGCTCTCTCCAGTTTCTTTTTGTAGGCACTTAGAGCTATGAGTTTTCCTCTTAGTGCTGCTTTCATGGAGTCCCACAAGTTTTGATATGATGTGTCCCCATTTTCATTAAATTCCAAAAAGTCTTTAATTTCTTTCTTTATTTCTTCCTTGACCAAGTCATCATTGAGTAGAGCATTGTTCAGTTTCCACGTGTATGTGGGCTTTCCAACATTTTCGTCATTATTAAAGACCAGCCTTAGTCCATGGTGATCTGATAGGCTGCAGGAGATTATTTCAATCTTTTTGTATCTGTTGAGGCCTGTTTTGTGACCAATTATATGATCTGTTTTGGAGAAGGTACCATGAGGTGCTGAGAAAAAGGTACATTCTTTTTCTTTAGGATGAAATGTTTTATATATATATATATATATATATATATATATATATATATATATATCCAATTTTTTTCATAACTTCTGTTAGTTTCATTGTGTCTCTGTTTAGTTTCTGTTTCCATAATCTGTCCATTGCTGAGAGTGGGGTGTTGAAATCCCCCACCTATTATTGTGTGAGGTGCAATGTATGATTTAAGCTTTAGTAAAGTTTCTTTTATGTATGTGGGTGCCGTTGCATTTGGGGCATGGATGTTCAGAACTGAGAGTTCATCTTGGTAGATTTTTTCTTTGATGTGTATGAAGTGTCCTTCCTTATCTTTTTTGATTACTTTTGGTTGAAAATCGATTTTATTTAATATTAGAATTGCTACTCCAGTCTAGGATCTTCTCTGGCTTTTATAGTCTCTGGTGAGAAGTCTGGTGTAATTCTTATAGGTCTGCCTTTATATGTTACTTTACCTTTTTTCCTTACTGCTTTTAGTATTTTTTCTTTGTTTTGTACATTTGATGTTTTGATTATTATGTGACTGGAGGTATTTCTTTCTGGTATAAACTATTTGGAGTTCTATAGGCTTCTTGCATATTCATGGACATCTCTTTCTTTAGGTTAGGGAAGTTTTCCTCTATAATTTTGTTGAAGATATTTACTGGCCCTTAAGTTGGGAATCTTCACACTCATCTATACCTATTATCCTTAGGTTTGGTCTTCTCTTGTGTCCTGGATTTATTGGATGTTTTGAGTTAGAAGCTTTTTGCCTTTTGCATTTTCTTTGACAGTTGTGTCAATGTTTTCCATGGTATCTTCTGCACATGAAATTCTCTCTTCTATCTCTTGTATTCTGGGGGTGATGCATCTATGACTCCTGATCTCTTTCCTAGGTTTTCTATCTCCAGGGTAGTCTCCCTTTGAGATTTCTTTATTGTTTCTACTTGCATTTGTTTTAGAACCTACCTGGATGGTTTTGTTTAATTCCTTCA
The DNA here is from genome assembly GCF_011762505.2 of Arvicanthis niloticus. Taxonomy (NCBI): domain Eukaryota; kingdom Metazoa; phylum Chordata; class Mammalia; order Rodentia; family Muridae; genus Arvicanthis; species Arvicanthis niloticus. The sequence goes on along the minus strand of NC_047659.1, from coordinate 87,547,688 downwards.
CCTGTTTGGTTGTGTTTTCTTGCAATTCTTTAAGGGATTTTTGTGTTTCCTCTTTAAGGGCTTCTACCTGTTTACCTGTGTTCTCCTGTACTTCTTTAAGGGTGTTATTTATATCCTTCTTAAAGTTCTCTATCATCATCATGAGAAGTGGTTTTAATTCTGAATTCTGCTTTTCCGGTGTGATGGGGTGTCCAGGGCTTGCTATGGTGGGAGAACTGGATTCTGATGATGCCAAGTAACTTTGGTTTCTGTTGCTTATGTTCTTGCACTTACTTACCTTTCGCCATCTGGCTATCTCTAGTACTACCTGCACTCACTGTCTCTGACTGGAGCCTGTCTTTCCAGTTATCTTGCTTGTGTCAGAATTCAAATGTCAGGGTCTGACTGGAGCCTGTCTTTCCAGTTATCTTGCTTGTGTCAGGGTCCAAATGTCTCTGTGATCCTGTAATCCTAAGATCCAGCTGCTGAGTGCAGTGGCTCCTTTAGGATGTCTCAGGATATGGTGTCTTCACAGGAGCAGACCAGCTAGGTGTCTGCCCCAGCCACAAGGACCAAGCAAGGGCTATTTTAAATGTTCAGTGATTATTTAATTGTTTTATTTGTGTCTGGTGGGGAGTAGATGGATGGATGCTTATGTGTAGGGACATGTCATGACATGAGTATGTTGATCAGAGGACAGCTTACAATACTGGGAAACCATGATGCATTTCAATCCAACCTATTTCCTGCAGTGTTGATAAAGTTTACCTTCAGTTTTCTATTTGGATATATCTGGGCATATGGCTTTCTGTCTGTTTGTATGTTCACTGCATCCTTGAATGTGTTCCAGTCATTACTCGTTTTCACATAAGAGTTTCTTATGTGAACTATAATGAGATATCAAAAATCAAATACTTACAATTAAAAAATTATAAAGAAATTCATTTTAAAACAAGCTTTGGTATATATGTAACTTTAAAGTTGAGAGGTTGGAGAGGTAGTTCAGTTGTTAAGAGCACTGGCTGCTCTTTCAGAGGACCTGAACATAATTCCCAGCACCTATGCAGTGCACAGGTATGTGTGGAGGCCAAACACTCAAACATATAAAAAAATCTTAAAAAGAAAAGGATGAAAGCAAATTTCCATATGTATGGACAGATGTACCTGTTTGTTTTATATAAATAATCAAGTCTTGACTAAGTGAGATGGTACGACCTTTAATAACAGCATGTGTGGCAGAGGCAGGCTGATCTCCGAGTTAGGAGCCAGGCCAGATTACACAATAAGTTCCAGGACAGCCAGGATAAATCATGAGACCCTGTCTCAAAAATAAACTAAATTTTGGTTGAATATTTTTTTACTACATGACATGGAGCATCTTCAGTATTCTTCAACCATTAGTCAATATTTAGAATTTGCAGTCATCAATACTGAGGCCATCATTTGGCATATGTACAGTATAAGACAGCAAAGGTTATCTAGGAAGCATTTCTGAAACTGTTCAGAATTCTGTCCCAATCCTGAATCATAATCCGTTGAACAATTTTGTATAAAATTCAAGTCAGCAATGGAAGAAGCAATTTTTAAAAGCCAACATTCTTATTTAATACAGTTCAAAGACAGACTTACATGCTGAACAATGATGATAGGGAAATAATAAGTTTTTATTTTCTGTAATTAATCTTTATGTCCCATAACTGCAGAAGACTGTATATGTGGAAAGTAAAAGTGCAATGTATAGCATACAGCAATCTCAGATCTCAGTAGAGATGCTTATTCAGTGTTCAGTGGCCAAGAAAGCACAGATAGGCATTACCAGGTACACAGTGTGTGTTCAGAACTAAGGCTGCAGCGAAGTCACCTGCAAGCTCCACCAGAAACTACTTAGGTTCATTGTGTGTTTGATTTTGAGCTAATGCTTTTGATGCATTCAGACCTTTTTACTATTGCCAAATTTTTTACGATTTACACATTTAATTACTGGATTCTATATTATCTTAGGGCTTCTGGATGTGGTGTTGCCCACACTTTTAATCCCAGCACACAGGAGGCAAAAACAGATGGATCTCTATGAGTTTAAGGCCAGCCTGGTCTCCATAATGAGTTATAAGACAACCACTTGACTAAATTTCCTTCCCCCATTATCCCACATGCATATGGATATCAATTGTTCTTCTTCCTTCCCTCTCTCTCAATCTTTTTATCTCTTTTTTTTTTTTTTCGTCAAGAGCTTGTTGTCAAGTTAGGCTGACATTGACATTGAATTTGCTATCTGGCTCAAACCAGTCTCAAACTTGGAATCTTCCTGCCTCAGACTCTGAGCATTGAAATTATAGGAATGTCCACCAGCACCTATCATTTTCTTCATCTTTCACATAGCCTTCATAGTGACCTGATAGCTATTAGGTACTTCCACTGGGGTTCCACTTGGTAGAACATTACATACTCATCACACGATAGAGTTTCCATGTGACTACATTTTCTCTAGTTTGTGTTCTTCCCCTTGATTCAGCGCCTTCAGGGTCCAGTTTTCTTACACATTCACTTAAACTTCACATGGACATACTGGCTAGATGCTTCATCTCCCAGCTGAAATATATTATGGATTAATCCTATGAGGAATTATGGGTTTAATATCCAGGAGGCAAGTTGGTAGTATATTTTGAGGAGAAAGCAAGGGGCCTCTTTATTTCTTCAAGTAAGAAAAAAAAGTTAAAAGATAAAAATAAACATTGACTTCTACAAGAGAAAAATACTAAATCAGACATGTTTGTCAATCACAACCATCCAGGCTCAGGGAACAACCTAAAAGAGGACTTGGAAAGAAAATAAGAGCCACAGGATGGGGAAAGAGTACTGTACATGATACAGCTGTTGTACCAATAAGTTCACAGCAGCTGTGGTTACCTGCACAATATCAAGCCAGACAAAATTCCATCATGGATGGAAAGGATCTCATCAGGACCTTTCTCTTATGGAGGAGCTATAGAAAGTTGGTAGTTGGGAGGCAGACAATTGCTGAAAGATCCAGAAGTGACTAGAAGGGAAAAATGGAAATTGATCTAATCCTATTTCATTGGATACATATACAAAATTCTCAAATAATAAAAAATAAAAGAGAAGATGCAGACATTTCTGTATACACACAGGTAGTTCAGGAAAATCAGAGATTTGAGCTTTTGGAGCTTGTTGACCCAGAGTCCCATTCCTTCCCACTCTGAGCCTAAATCTTGGTAGTCAGTATTTGAAGTTAAAAATAAAATCTCTACAGAGATACTGCCCTCAATAATAAGCCCTGGATCACGTCCTTTGTTCTTCCACTCTCTAGTTGTAGGTATGGCGTTTTCATTCTCTGCTGTCACTGGTACTCTCTGGGTTTTTACTTCACCCCTACTTCATGACTCATCATCCTGATCTTCTCCTGTTCACCTCCAGCTCCTGGATAGTCTGCTACATAGACCTCTGATTCTGTAGTCTTTAATTTTCACTTACTGCTAGAGTCTTAAAACAGCTGAGATATATCTTGGAAGATATGGCTCTCTGTAGATAACCCTCCACAAACCAACAGTCAGTGAAAATGTTGACAATTGCATTACTAGGCATTAACACCCTACTCATAACCAGGGATGGGTCCTCAGAATCAGCAGAAATTGTTACTAGCCTGTTCCAGTTTACCTAGGACCATGTCACCATGATCAACTGTCTTAAGTTTGCTTTCCTATAAAATAAACTGGTCCTAAAATTGGTAAATTGGTGGCTTATTAGAGAATATTTCAAGATACAACATGTGTAAGGAGCAAAAGAACCAGGGCTTGTGAGGAGAATTTTGACTTATTACAAAGGCACAACAGAGGCCTCAGCTTGCTGCAGAACTCTGAAGCCTAGAAACTCCACCAGAAACATCTCACTAAGACATGGTTCACTCAGTACATCCACACTGACCCTGAGAAAGAACTCTTAACTTTGAGCAAGATATCTTATCTTAGACAAACCTGTAGGAGGAAATGACAGTCAGGTATTGGGAGATACATACCAACTCCTGGGGAAAGGAGAGCTTCCACCCCAGTGAGAATCTGGGTGGCATGCCACCCTATCTACTATAAGCATCAGGGTAAGGAGAGGGTCAACTGGACAAATAAATGGTAAAGAAGTGAGTCTTTGTTATCTCTTCTTGACTTAAGATAAGCTCAAGTCATTGTAAGCAGTGAGTGATTCCAGACCCCAAATGTCTCTCTTTCAGAAAGCAAGACCTGTAGTCAAAGACAGAGCACTCCTCAAAACCCATTCCTGTTCATCCTTAATGCACTGCACTTCCTCTTCAGCCACCCGTGCTGGGTGAGTAAATCAGGAAACCTGAAATCCTAGAGAAGTAGCTTTAAAAAGGAAAATGACTTTTCACCTACAAATAATCAAGTAGGCCACTTTCACATATCTGTGTCTTTTGTGACACTTTTATTCATCCCAAGAAACTTCTCTCAGCCTTGCGAGTATAATTTGAAAACAAAACTTACTTGAAATAAATCATGAAACCTAAAATGTAATGGAGAAAATCAGTAGCAATACCTACTGCTACATGTCCTGCATGGAAATGCAGTCCTACCTCTCTGCAATGAACTCTTCCTAATCAGGGCTGGGCTTTCTAAAACAATGGGGTGAGATGGGATGGTGAAGCTGTCATTTGTATACCCTCCCTCGGTCCTCTAATGGAAAGCCTCCTTCCTCTGCAGAGTCACTCCTGACAATGCTAATGATTCACTTTAAAGCGGTATCTGGGCTATGATTCGTGACATTCAGGCTGGTTAGATGGGAGGGTTCGGCAGGTTTCTGGGGAGTGTCTTGGATGCAGAAACGCCTTGAAGACAGCACTTTATTATATTTAGGACAAGTATGACATCCCACTTCAAGGGAGAGGCCCCTATACATATTGAGAAGGGATTTCTGTGGTTTAAGTGGGGAGAAGAACTTGGTTGAAAAGAATGTCTCTGTGTGGGTTTTTTTTTTTTTTTTTTTTTTTTTTGAGGTGATATAAAGATGGGAAGCAGAGAAGTGGAGGCAGGAGGCAGTAGGATTATGGGTAACGGAAGAATTCTGCCTGAGGGTATATGCCTGCTTTGCCTATTCCTGTATAACTAGAATATTTATAATTCAAATACTTATCTTTAATAATTAAAAACCAAGGAACATTAAAGACAAAAGGTAGAGAATATTATGTACACATGTGTAGGCGCCATGCATTAAATCCCCACCCTTGCAAAATACAGCAAGAGGTGTCTTTTAAAGAAGGTTAAAAAGTGAATATTTTAAATGTCTGGAAAACAGAATTTCTAATTCACTCCAGTTCTGCCAGGAGTGATACCTTGACTTCTGATTCCTACACACATCGTCAGTCATGGGGCTAGGAACTAAAAATATCCAGCATGGTGGTTTGACATCGGCACATCAACAATTAAAAAGGATACAAATATTTCAGATTTTCAAAGCTGTAAGATTTCCCCCCAAGATTTATGAAAACATTAGGTTTGCACAGGAAAAGGAAAAGTCATTTTCAATTGTTTTCACCGACTCCTCAGGAGCACTGTCTATGTAAACCGCTACTCACAATGGAATGTAATATTCTCCACAGCCAGGAACTCTCTCTGATCCTCTGCCTCTCCTCAGACAGCAAAGACACAAAGAAAAACAGCCATTGCTGTGAATCGGAAAGAGGTTTGAAAGGAGAAAGAGACCTCAACTGTGCCCCCTGGTACTCCAAAGCTGTCAATTATCACTATGATTACAATGAAAATTCTGAAATAAAAACAATTTATTGTGGAGGAGAAGTAACTGCATTTAACAATAAAAACAAAGAAAAACAATGACCAAAAAAAGGGTGATGTAACTTAACTGTTGAAATAGTAACTATATGTATATATGTGTATGTGTATATATACATATATATGTATATATGCATATATAAATGTATATGTATAAACATACATAGTGTTATTTTCACACACACACACACATAGTCAATGCTAATGGTGATTTTTTTTTAAATTTTAAAGCAAAATAAAATAAAGTAACACACTAACAGAGCACTATTGTTTATGCCCCAGAAACCAGAACACTTAGCAGCCAAAATATGAACAAATAAAGATTGTGGGGCTAATGAAGGAGAGTCATTGTTTTTGAGGAAAGTGATTTCCATGGCAGTGAGTTTACACAAGATAGTTTCGACTTGTGTCTAAAAGTAGAGGTGTTAATATTTACACCTTTGCTAATTATGCCAAGGAAGAGATTAATGAAGAATTAAATGTTCCTATCATTTTACCTTCCCATCACACCATTTAATTCCTCGTCAAACATTAACCCAACCTGACAACAATATGCTGTGCATGCAGAAGTAAGAAGGGGGACACACAGACAGGGGGACACACAGACCCTCTTCCTTCACCTAGGCCTGAAAGGAAGAGTGACAACCAGAGGTGGCTACGAGATTATCGTCAATGAAAAAAAAAAAAACAAACAAAAAGGTTTTGTGAAGATTCATTTTACAAAGCTGCTTAAAAAAAAAAAAGAAAAACAGGAACTAGGTTTGGGTTGCCATAATGATCCCACAAGAAACATCTTTTATCCACCCAAGAAGCAACTGCTTCTATACTAACAAAAAATGGTCAGGTGTAATTGTTGACCAATGAACTCAATTTGCTTGGGATGGTGTCTGTGAGAGCGCAGCTAGCATTAACAGATCGTAAGAAAATAGGAACCTATTCGCTGTGGAATTGGGATGAAGGGAATAACAAAATTCTCCTGCAAATATGTCTCGTTAAGTAAAAGGAATCCTGGTCTTGTAAATGCCAAGGTTTGCATCTAGAATTTCCCCCAAAGCCATCGTGTAGAAGAACTGGTCCACTGCCTGTTGCACTCTTGAAAGCTGGTAAACTCTTTCAGGGGTGGAGCCTAGTGGGAGATCTTCCTGTCATTGAATGCATATATTTCAAGAGGAAGATTGGACCTCAGTTTCTCCCAGTCTTTTTGGTTCCCAGCTGTGTTTTGTCATATGCTCCCACCGTAGGTGCTGCCCACCACTTCCCAAACTGGGAGCCAAAGGCTTTCTTCTCTATGAACTAATTATTCCAGGTATCAGTTCCCACAAAGGAATGCTGACAGAGGCAGTTGTGATTGTACACATTGTGTCTCCTAAAGATGGGGTATTTGAATGAGCATGACACTACTCTCCATGCTCAGTTTGCTGGCATATCTGGAGAGAATTTGAAACTCCACCATTGCCAATATCATGTAATGCTTTTCTTGTCTTGAAGATGAAGTGTAGGCTCACACAGAGGGGCCCTTATCTACTTCTACTCTTGCTGTTTGTCTTATATTCTTATTAGCTTTCAACAAAGGGCAATCATAATTAAATTCTAAGGCAATGGATGAAGTCACCCACACCATCATCTGACTGGCTGCAGACGATGATGGTGCCAATGACAATGTAACCCTGCTTTTCTTTGATTCTAGCTCAACGGCATTAACTCCCTGACCCCCTGCAGCTGTCAGTGCCACGGGCTGCTTAAGTGCTGTGCTAAAGCATTTCTGTTTTATTTGTTCTAAATTTACTGGCTATTAATTTCACAGTGTGACCTCTTAGTCTCTCATTAGTTGGCAGATTTCACTGTAGCCTTCAAAAAGCTAAAGATTCCCATAAGTGTGTTCCTTTCCCTGTGGTTATCTGGCCACCTTCCATAGCATATGAGAATCTATCTCTAAATGTCCATGGTACTCTGTTTTGAAATTCCTGTTACATGCATGTTCATTATACTTAGAAATTTATTCCATTCTTTAAATTTAATAAAGGTTAGCATTCCTTGCTCTCTTTCTCATTTGCTGACAAATTGTAAGAGAAACATACATTATACAATGAATAGTTTCCACAGCGTTGAGTAATTTAAAGCTCTTACTTGATGGTGTTCTCATGTACTCATACTGAAGGAGAAGGAATAGTTTCTATTTTCTTGAGATGAGAAAGGCAAATTAAAAGAACCTGGCTGTCATTGTCATCTCCTCTAAGTATCTCTCAAGGCTGCGAACCTCCCGTTTCTGGTCTAGATCTTAGATTTCAGAAAAAAAAAAAAAAAAAACAAAAAAAAAAACAGTTCATTTGTTGGTGTTGCAACTAATATCAAGACTAACATTTTTCTGCTTGTGAATGAATGTATGAATCTTTATACTATATGGACTCCAGGTTCCATAGGTTTTGAGGTATTCATTTTTGAGCAGCTGTACCCATCTATCTTGCATAAATACCACCTCTGCTCCAGCTAGAAACTTGAGGGCAGCATCCCTTGGTACTGTCAGCCCAGTCTTAACAAAAGCTGTGGCATTTTCCTCACTGCACTCTGTCCATAAAAGCCACAGGGGATTTGTAGGAATGGTTAACACTAGAAACAATATAAAATCTTGTAGAAATGAATAACAATGTCTCCATATCAGCTATACACAATTTTTAGTTTGGGATTGACACGGTGGTGCACATATTTAATAGCAGCATTCAGCTGAGGCAGGTGGATTGCTATGAATTCAAGGCCAGCCTGATCTAATGAGTGAAATCCAGAACAGCCAGGGCCCTCTGCAATGAGTACAAAGCATTAACAAGCACAGAGCCACTTCTCCAACCCTTAGTGTTTATTCTTTGTCCTTGTTTTTGTTTTATATTAAGGATTACACTATAAGCATCATAACTTTACCCTCAATAAAGTACAATAGCACAGAGTGTGCCATCTTTTTACAAATATACCATAAAAACTGTTTAATAAAAATTGTTACAAGCAACTCCCTCCAGTTCCTAGGATTACTGTTGCAGGCAAATAAAAAAAGAGACATTGGTAAGATTATGTCACATAAGGTGCTATAGTCATGTTGACTGGTGGACTAGAAAAAATTAGCATCTATTACTAATGCATTGTTAAATTGGAGACAGTAAGGGTCTATAGACTACGGACTAGGAATAGGGCAAAATGAAAACACCCAAACTCATGCCCTAATAGAGAACATAAGTAGCTGTCAGCCTTCTAGATGAGCAAGAAGTCAACACAATCAAAGATCATAGGTGGGAAATTCAAACAGAAGGAGATTTTTTTTCTTTTTTTTTTCTTTTTATTTTTTTATTAGATATTTTATTTACACTTCAGATGGCATCCCCTTTCCCCATTCCCCCCCCTTAGAAAACCCCTATCCCATGCCCCCTTTTCCTTTTTGCATTTATACTTTTTTTTTAAATAATGTTAATCATAAGCGTTATAAGTTTGGAATTGTTCAATCAGAGGTGTAACCCACTGACCAACCTAGATATAACAACTGTCTTTGACTGGTGGAGATACATGAATATCTGCCTCCCTGTCTCCCCCCTCTTTCTCTCTTTCATCACCTACCTTCTCCTATCCTTCTTCTCCTCCTCTTCTTACTCCTTTTCTTCCTCTCAGTACTCCTCCTACCTTAGCTCCTCCTACACATCACCCTTCCTGTTAAAATGAAACTTTTCTCTCAAAATACAATTAGAGCATAATTATGCCAATTTGTACCAGTGAGGTACAAGATAGTCCTAATACCCAGTCCATCATTTTGTTGACTAACCAGCACCTCTGTCATCTATCCTAACTAAAACATTTAGTTCTGAACCTGGCTTTAGGATGAATGTCAGCTGACGACCATCCACTCAAATCTTTTCTCTTACGGTAAATAGCTATAAGTTTTCAACCCCGTCAGAAATCCAGAATGACTGAGTTAACTATAATTGTGGGAAGCACAAAGCATAGCTTCTAAAACTTAGCCAATTTATAGAGACCTCTGAACACCTGAAAAGCCCCTATACTACCGAACGTTGGAGCATCACAGAAGGAGATTTAATTTAGATAAATCTATGATCATTTCCTCATGAGAAAACAATACCAGTCAAGTAATAGCAAAGCTGAACCAGGATTGAGGACAGTAGCTGATGCCTGCTGAGCACAGATGCACAAATCGATAGGGAGATTTTTTTTTTTTTTTTTTTGAGTTTCTATTGTCTCATAGTCACCAGCGTGCTAAAAACAAATATCTACCTGGTGTCTGCAGGGTGACCTGTGATCACCTGAGCAGTGTTTCTGCCTTGAGTCATGTGATGCCTGGGCTTCGGCTACGGAGGTTGATGACCGCAACTCTCTCTCAAATCCAAACAAGCCTCTCCTCTTCAAATGGGCAACAAGGAGCAATAAACTAGAATCTGCATTTGGCTCTGGCAGTGCCATTCTCAAGTAAACAGCAGAGGCAAGACTGTAAAGGTGGAAATAGATGATATTACTTAGTTCTATTTTGAAAGCATCCAATAGGTACAGGTCACAAATAATACTCAATAACTGCTTGACACTGAGATCACATACTCTGATAATTTAGCAATTTTGATAAAAGGTGAAGGTGAACTTTGAATAGCATGCAATGACAACACATGCCAAAAACCCCATTTAGATAGATAGATAGATAGATAGATAGATAGGTATATCTATTTACTTATTACCATGTAAGTATGGCCTAATTTTTACTTAGAATAAAAACAAGCTATAAAATAGAACATTACCTAAAAAACAGCAATGAGGGTGGAGGAGATGGCTCAGTGGTTAAGAACACCAACTGGCTCTTTCTGCTGTCCTGAGTTCAATTCCCAGCAACCACATGGTGGTTCACAACCATCTGTAATGGGATTGAATGCCCTCTTCTGGTGTGTCTAGGACAGCTATAGTGTATTCATATATATATATATATATATATATATATATATATATATATATATATCTTTTTTTTAAAAAATGAACCAGCAATAAATGAAGTTATTACAAACTTAAGAATATTCTGCAAATTTAATAGGACCTAAAACCAGCAGTGAATTTATAAAGTGTTAGTATATAGTTAATAATAATAATAATATATTTGCTCTATTTAGGCTATTTTGTTACTCAGTTGGTCTAGAGGGTCTTATAACCATGTATGGCAAGAGGTTTATTTCCATCATTTTTTTTTAGATTTTTTTCTCCTTTCAATGAATTGCATAAAGATTTAGTAAGAACTGCCAAGGTTGTGGCTAACTATAAACTCGCAAGGATGGAGAAAAGCCATGTCACTGAGTTGGGACTGCAGTAGACATACAGAAGAGGGAGCAGGTACCACCAGTCAGAAAGCCTGAAATAATCCACATGCTGTCTAAAAATGGTAGAATCATTTCTAACTGCATTTGTATAAAGTTGATACAAAACTGACATAAAGAAAAATTCAAGGGTTTGGGAGATGGCTTAGTCAGTAATGTACTTGCTAGGCAAACATAAAATCCAGAGTTTATATCCTCAGGACCCACATTAGATCCAGGCATATATAAACCCAGAACTGGAGAGGAGAGAAGTGAATTCCTATAGTCAAGTTTAACTGGTGAGCAAGCTCCAGGTTCAGAAAGAGACCTTATCTCCAAAAGTAAGGTAAAGAAGGGTAGAAGAAGACACCTGATGCTGACCTCTGCCCTCCACATACATGGACACAGGTGCATTGGAACACATATGAACACATACCCAAATGAACATGTTCATATGCTACAAATGCACAAAGTGCATATACACAAAAATGAAAAATACAAAATATTTATTCTATATATTTATGTGGATACACACACACATATATAGTATAGATATACATATATATTATATAGGATATGTATATATCCTATATAATTTGCTTATATCTAAGTTAATGACAAATAACTATTTACCAAAGAAAATTGAGTTGAAGAAAGAAATTCTTATGAAAAACTGTAGAAAATAATTTTGTAAACCCAAATTTAGCTCCCCTTGTATGGTAGTGAAAAAAAAAAAAAAAAAAAAAAAACTGTATCATCTAATCTCTCTGGTTTTCCCTGGCAATAAATAACTTTAATTTCATGATGGTGAACTTGGGGCAGACATAACATTATTTTGGGAGACTTCCATCCACTACAGTGAAGCATCTACCAGAAAGCTTCAGCTGGTCAAGTTCAGGCAAGTTGTAGGTACCTGAAGTTTCTTGATAATCATTCCTAAGCAATGCTCTTGCATGTCCAAGCTTTCAAACATTTAAACTTTTTTACCTAGAAAACTTATCGTTGATTAAATCCATTGGTACTGTATGTAGGCAGCCCTAAAATTTTTACAAAAGTTAACTTGAAGAAAATACTCTTGCAAAATAGGTCTTTAAAAATGAGGTGTGGTGCCTCTGTCTTCATTTGGAAGTCGGGAGTCAATGGATCCCTTCATGGTTAAGGACAGTCTGCACAGGAAGTTCCAGGAGCGAAGGCTCTAAACCACAACACGACAAAATTACTTTCTTCTTTAAAAAACAGTAATGGGACTTAGTTCCCATCACCAACACCAGGCAGCTCATAACATCTTTTTCTGGCTTTTTTGGCCTTTTCAACAATAGCTCATTTGACTTCCCATCACCCACCATAGATACTAGGAAGTTATGGCGTAAACTTTGAATACAGAGATTATAAGGTCTGTGGCCTATACGATTTGAAAGCTGTTTACTAAAAATGAGAAGGGGATTTTCTGGGGGTGGCTTGAGGGATGAATCAGTGGTTAAGAGCATTCACTGCTATTCCAGAGGGCCATAGTCTGGTTCCCGGCACCCATATAACTGCTCACAACTGTTCCTTATTTCAGTCCCAGTGCATATGAAGCCCTTTTCTGGCTCCATAGGAACAAGACACTCATGTGGCAGACATACTTACTTACAAGCAAAATATGAATACAATGGAATAAAAATAAATATTTTTTTAAAATTAAGCCTATATTATTTCTTTAGAATAAGAAATAATTCTTAACAATAATGAGGGTTAAGAGACTGTAAGTGCCACAAATAACTCAAAATGTAGAAAAATAATGTTTCAATTCATTATTTGATACCCCTCTAAAATACATCTTACTGCATACTCCCTTATACAAAAATAATTTTATCATAATAGAGAAAGAGACCTAATTCTTTTGTGTAACATGTTTAATGAAAGTTACTTGTATTTTGGAAACTAGCATGTATTCATTGTATAAAATAATGAGTGTCATAACATCATACATGTATGTGTCATATTTATCCACTAGTACCTTCTCCTGTTCCCCTTCCCAAAGCCCTAACCTCACTGTCTTCCTTTCTCTTTTCAAAGAGTCCCCTTTATTTTCTTGTCCTTTTTTTTAAACTAGATTCCACATATGAAAGAAAACAGCAAACACTTGTCTGGATCTGGCTTATTTTACTTAACATGATGATGTCCAGTTACATCCATTCCCCTACAAATGACAGGAGTTTGTTTTTCTTTCTAAGTGAATAAAATCCCATTGTGTATATATACTGTGTTTTCTTTACTCATTCATCAGTTGATGGGCACCTAGGCTGACAGGACATCACACCTATTGTGAATATGCTATGATGTATATACATGTATATGAACATGCTGCTGTCTTAATTATATGCTGCCTTTGATTTCCATATATCCAGAAGTGACGTACTTGCATCAAAAGGTAGTCAGATGTTCAGATTAAAATTATGTTTTACTATTAATATTTATAACTTGAGTAAGTTTCTTCTCATGTTTCTTGCTCAATGGTGATTCTGATGTTACTCAATGGTGAGTCTGATGTTATACCAATGAACTTTATCAGGATGAGGTGTTTGGTGGTTAAAACAGAAACCTTATATTATTAGTCAAAAAAAAAAAAGACTTTAGGGGACTGGGGAAATGGTTCAGTAGGTTAATTGCCTTCCACAATGAGTAAGAACCTAAATTCAGATCCCCAGAACCCAAATAAAATGCCAGGCATCCCAGCACCTCCCTAGAAACTCAGGTTAGCAAGGCTAAGACAAGCAGGTTCCTGAATCTTATTGTCCAGCCAACCTAGCCAATTAAATGATCTTCAGGTCTGGTGAGACATCCTCATCTCAAAATAAAGACAGAGAGATATCAAGAAAGGCACCTGATAGACTTTGGGCCCCCATGTGTAAATTCCCACCACACACATGCACACATGTACACACCACATATGTACACATCAATGCTCAGACACATTTAAAAAAATCTAAGCAAGCAAACTAAAAGTAACATAAAGGAAGAGATGACTCTATATGGTCATACCATGTTCCTCTGGTCCTGTTGTAGGTTTGTATTTGGAAGTTCTTACCTTCTACATGAATCATATCAAAAGGAAAAAAAAAACCAAAATATTTTTCTTTGTAATTGTATAAGGTCCCACGTGAGCTGTTGGGGTGGATTATTGTGGTTCCTCGTCCACTGCTTTCTCCCTCTCAGAGGGACACTAGGCTGGAAGGATAAAGCAGTGTTCAGAATGGGCAGAATCCCAGTCCACTGGGAGCGAATACCAGGATGCGAGGGGAGAAGGCCTTCTCCAGGGATCTTAGTGTTACAGCTTTGAGGCAAAGGCCTTCTCCAACAATCTTCAATGAAACAGCTCTCTGAGAGGATCTTAGCTTGTGCACATTCCTTTATTCAGGCTGGGCTTGAATGCATACACTTTATTTGTGGTGAACCAAGGGTTATATAGTTTTGGGGAAAGGGATGAGAATATCCAGGATGGGCAAAGATCATTGAAGGCTTAAGGTACTGAGATGCCTCATTCGCATGGAGAAGCATTCCAGGACTCTCAGGTGCAGGACTATTACTACAACGGGACATTTCTTATGTGTGAAGTCTGGAATTCCCCCCGAGAAGAGAAAGCCCCACTGCAAAGGGAGTCTGCCATTCTACACTGTCCAGTAATGTCAGACTTCAACCTAAACAGCAGGATTTCCTGACAGATCCCAGTAATACCCTCAGTAACCAAACACAAATATAAGTCACTAAATACAAAATAAGTTTGTAGCCATAAGAACATTCCCTCTAGCAAGGAAAAAAAAAAAAGCCTGTCCAATATTGCCTACTGTTAGAGAGAAATCAGAATGGAATCAGAATAGTCTTAAAGGGTTTAATTTGACAAACATTTAACTCACCATGTGAATAAGGGAGGGCTGTCTATAGAAAACACACACTCAGGCATGGGCCCTGGTAGGGCAACAGCATTTAGTCCATGGTGCAGCTGTAAGACACCAACTCTGGGGTCAGGAACATGACGACATGACGAATCCAAGCCCTTCCTAGTTATATTATACTGTCTGAATCAAGGCAAACCACACCTATAAAACAGATACGATGAAACTTGCCTTGTGTATTGAGTCTAATTGGAATTTTATGCACATAAAATTTAGATACTGAGCGCTCAACAATTGGTAACAATGTTTACAGGATTAAATTTGGATTAAATATTTAGATTTTTTTAAGACCCAAATGCCTGCATTATAATCTAAAACAAAAAAACAAAAAACAATGAGTTTCTGGTGCATGTTCCTTTACCCTTATCTCCTGTTTGAGAGAACAGGCAGTCTTGTAGTTTCCTTCTAGGCAGTATATTTTTCTGGGCTGAGCTGCACCTGCCCTGTTCTTTTTCTCTTCCTGACTGTTACTTTACTCACTGGCTCCATCTGTAGCAGCACTGACCAAAGAAACTATATGCACCATCCTTGCCCTTTAAATCGAATAAAGGTAGGTAGAAACTAAAAACTTAACCCTCTGCATCTAAAATATAGTTGCATCATGTAACCAATATTTTTATTTAGGGCCTTATGTAATTTGAAGATTGATCTGGGAATCTTGAGCATGCTAAGCACAGACATTATCACTAAGCTTCACACTTGGACCAGTATTTTTAACCATTAATACCATATTTTGCATTTTCTTTGTCATGTTGTTTTCAGACTCCTGTGTATATTTTACACATGCAAGACTTCCAGTTCACAGTAATAGGCTTCCACATGTTCAGTAGCCACATGTGTAGGAGGCCCCATGTTTCCCTGAACGTATCTTCAATGGCATGAATAATTTGTGCCATGCTACTCAGCATAAAAATAGAATGCAATTACATTTACTTATTTTTCCTGAACTGCAGACCTCCCATAGCTAGTCTCTAAGCTCTCTAAAGAAGAGTTCTGTATCTCTGAGATGCTGTATCTCATCTCGGTAAACATTTCCTGGCGGATGATTTCAGTGTACTTAGTAATCCTAGATAGAAAACACGCTCACAACCGTGTGGCTTCTGGTTGCACCACACTCATCCCTCAGAGAGTGTTGTTTATTCCAGGATGTAAACTCGCAGAGCATGTGGAATAATGCCAAGTGTGGCTAGCATTAGTAATTCCGCTCTGGCAAATGTATGAGTGACACAAGTGGCAAAAATAAGAGATGGGGAGAGGAAGTGAAAGGGAAAGGAGAAGAGACTAAAGGACTTCCAAGTAAGGTGGACAGTAATGCAACCTCAGCACCATACCTCAAAGTACAGATTCAATTTTTAAAACATTTACATAGCAGTACTCAAAAATTAATGAGACACTTAAAAAAGATCCATGGGCTGGAGAGATGACTCAGTTATTAAAGACTAGGCTCACAATCATATATATGTATATATATAGATAGATATAGATATAGATATAGATATATAGATATATATACACACATATATATGTCTACATATATATGTGTGTATATATACATATATGTGTGTATATATATGTGTGTATATATGTGTGTATACACACATATATATGTATATATGTATATATATATAAACTATCTTTATTTTATTTTTTACTGATGTTTATGTGTATGCATGGGTGTATATGTGTTGATATAGGTATAAAGAGGCCAGAGATTTCAGATCCCTCTGGAGCTAAGATTACAGGCAGATGTGGGCTCCCAGTTGTAGGTGCTGGGAATTGAACTTGGATCTTCAACAAGACTAGCACATGCCTTTAACCACTGAGCCATCTCTCTGGCTCAAAGCTAGAATATTTTTTTATTTGTTTTTTTCCTGAGACAGCTTCTCACTGTAGCTGGCCTGGGACCTGCTATATAGACCAGGTTGGCCAGGAACTCACAGAGATCCTCTTGCCTCTGCCTTTTCAATGCCAGGATTAAAGAGAAGCACCATTATGCCTCGCATGAAATACTTTTGACTTGCAACTGCTGTGGAAGTAGAGGTTCCTTTTAATTCACAACAAAGGGTGCCACACACAACCACCTACCATGCCCAGGTACTAGAAAATACTCAAGGTTTTTCCTGAACCTTCAAAAATGCAACTTGGTAAAAGAAAAATATCACATTTCTAACCTGAATGTTTTTTTTTAATTTCTAGGTAAGAATTGTCAAGCCACACAACACCGATGTAAAAGACCCAGACTTCACAGTGCACACAGAAGTCAGGCCTGGAGATTCTGGTACAACTTAGGTTCCAAATAGGGGTTTCCTTGCTCAAGAAACCTGAAAGAAGTTGAAATAACAAGGTGGGACTCATCTGGAGAAGCACTAACTTTTCTTGGGGAAAATGGGGTATCTTAACATTTGATGGTTATACTTGCTTTTCAAAAGAAACTTATCAATGCATCCTGATCATAAACTTGACAACAAGAAATCTTCCTATATTTTGTTACATTTGACCAAAAGTATCTTTGGCCTTTACATCTTTTCCTGTGTGTATCAAAGACAAAGCAGAGTTCTTCAAAATCCAGAAATGTCAGTTCAGTATTGAAACACCATCTCCTGGGACTGGTTAAGAGCATATACTGCTCTTGTAGAAAACTGAAGGTCAATTTCTGGCACCTACATCAAACAGCTCATAACGATCTGTACCTCCAGCTCTATGAGATCTCATGCCTTCTTTTGGTTCTGTTGGCACCTGTGTTTACATACACTTATACATGTGTGCACACACATAAATAATGAAATACATAAATAAGAAAATCTACCTCCAGCCCAATGGTGGTGGCTGGCATATATCTTTAATCCCAGCACTTGGGAGAAAAGAGGCAGACAGGTCTTTGAGTTTGAGACTAGCCTGATCTATAGAGTGAGTTCACCCTTTCTAAGAAAAGAAAAGAAAAAAGGAGGGAAAAAGAAAGAAAACTTGCCTTCCAAACATAGCTCACATAATGTCCACAGTCACAACAAAAGAAAACAGTGACCTTCTTAGGTCAGTGTACCTTTCCCACTTCTGAGAAAGTTCTACTTGCACATACAGTTATTAACATGAAGACCCACACTGGCTCAAGTGTAGAAAGAATAAAAGAATGTTCATTGGAAATCCTCACACATCACAGGCTGATTCTAGAACAGAGAATTGTTCTCCACAAAAGGACAGCAGGGCCCCATTGCCCAGGACAACATCCACACAGCTCACTGAATGTGGAGAGGTCCAGCCAATGCCTGCGCAGAGCCCTCACACTGAGTTCTAGTCTCTTTGGTGAGGGAAGATACTCTGCGGGCTATTGAAAGAGAAACATGAATATCAACCCAGCCAAAAAACCCTCAACCAACAATCTGTCTTGCCTACAAGATACACTAGGGCAATGGTGACATAGAACTCATGGGAGGGGCAAACCAAAACCAGATTTAACCCGAGGTCCACTCCACAAGAGGGAGCCCATGCATGATACTGTTTGGATGTCCAGGAAACCAGAGACTGGATAGCTCAGAGACCTAGGGTAAAACCAAATATGACTGGAAAAAAAAAACAAAAAACAAAAAACCTCTTAATGATATTTTGCTATACTCTTAGATCTGTGTGTTGTCCAGCTGTCCTCAGAGAGGCTTCCTCCTGAAGTAAATGGGAACAGATGCAGAGACCTACAACCAGACACTATGTGGGAAAAAATGTAAATTAGAAGTTCCCACCTGGTCCCAGGAACAAGGGGCTGAAGGATTCTAGGAGTCAGCGGGTATAGAGGACTCAGAAGAACATGAACCAACGAAGCAGGGTGCATATGGACTCAGGAAGACTGATGTTCAGAGCCTGTGAAGGTCTGCACGAGGTCCTCTGCGTGTATATTGTGGTTGTTAGCTTGGTGGTGTTGTGGGGCTCCGGAATGTGGGAGCAAATGTGTCTTTGACTTTTTTGTCTGCTCTTGGAACTCTTTTCCTCCTTTTAAATGGCCTTATCCAGCCTCTGTGTGAGAGCTTTTGCTTTGCCTTGCTGCATTTTTGTTATTGTTGTTATTGTTGTTGTTGTTGTTGTGTTTGGTTGTTGTCTCTTGGGGTCCTGCTCTTTTCTGAAGGGAGATGGAGGGGGAGTGGATCCAGGGGTCAGGAGAGGTCAGATGGGGGGACCTGGGAGAAGTGGAGGGAGAAGAAACTGTGGTTGGGTTATTTTGTATGAGAGAAGAATCTACTTTCAAGAAAAAAAAAGAAAGAAAGAAAGAAAGAAAGAAAGAAAGAAAGAAAGAAAGAAAGAAAGAATATTCAGTCCTAATATACACACACACACATACATACTCCGTCCCACCTCCAAAGCCTCAGGGATTGTTCGTGGCATGAGAATGAGCAGAAAGAGCATAAGGGCAGAGGAAGTAAATCACTAGGAGGAAGTAGCTCTTGGACACAGCACAATGATAGGACACAGTGATCAAAACACATCGCATAAAATGCAAAACTCTCAAAAGGGGAAAAAAGATACCATTGGCAAGATCGGAGCTCAGAGGCAGGCACTTGGCTAGCTTGAGTCCCCTTCCCTAAAAAGAAACAACTGGAAGTCCTGGAGCAGGAGGATGCACACCTGTAATCCTAGTACTCTGCAGGGCATGGAGACTGAAGTAGAAGGGTCAAGCGTTTGAGGCCAGTCTGGGATATAGAATGAGATGTTGTTTCAGATTTTTCTTTAAGAGAAACGTAACATTGATTCCGTCAGTGTTGTAATATTCCACTTAGCTTTTTTTTTTTTTGGATTTTTTTTTTGATTTTTTTTCCTGCTTTCTTATCAGATCCTAAGCTAGGGCTTGAGGAAATGCCATGTCTCCACCAAGCCTTCCTCTGCCTTCAGCTGTTTCCACTCATTGCTCCTATTTTCCCACACACATAAATCCTAACTCTCCAACACAACCATAAGCTTCTCAAAGCCTAGACCATGTCTTACTCATCTCCTGTCGCTCTTGGCAGAGCTTTGAAAAGAATAAACATTCAATGCCTCGTGACAATGCAGATCACAGTTATAGAACCATCCTTCCCCAGGACACCCAGGGGGCTAGCACAGCGTCATCTTCATGAAGGCATGCGGGTATTCTGGAATTTCTCTCTCTTTTAATTCCATTCTTTGAATATCTTTTAAAATAAAGAAGATTGATATTCCATAAACATTTCTGTTCCAAAATTCTCACTTTGGATTTAAATTAAATCAAAAACCTATCACTATTCAAATTTTGTTTTAGTATCCAGTAGAATTTCCTTCCACACCTCCTTTTTGGAGTGTGTGTGTGTGCGTGTGTGTGTGTGTCCATCCATAGTAAATTTTTAGCTTATAAGTATATACCTACCATGGATGTTTTCCAAATTTAATATCCTAAAAATTAATTCTGAATACTGGATCAGAAAAAAAAAAAATAGTGTAAAGTGTAGTTGCTACTCAACGATTTCAGAGGAGAGGAAATTGCATCAGATGTAATACTTACAGGGAACTCAGAAGTCAAATTCCCTGTAAATGTGAAAAATAGGCCTCTTTACAAATAAGCAGATGGAAGGCCGCAGAGCTGTGTTAACCACAGCGCAAAGTCTTCTGTCCCCATGAGCCGCGAGACCAATGGATGCCGCCGCAGTAAGAAAATGTCGCATATGACCTGCAGAGGGGGAGGGCAAGTGCGTGGGCTTTGGATACCAACTAGGGAAGTGGTTCAAGATTAAGAGGCCATTGAGGAGAAGGGGGTTGCTTGAGCTGTGGCCTTGGTGTTACCCCCGGGAAAGCGAGCTGTAACGCTCAGTTGTGAGAGGTGCATTAACCTCTTCAGACCACTAGGGTTCAAAGTGTTTCCTAAGGGGTAATTTATTAAATGGCTCCTAATTGCTTGGTAATGTACCTTCCAAAAGTCATTTCTCTGCGCTATGATTAGGCCTGGGCTTTGCCAAGAGCTGTCACTCTTTTGCAACTCCAGAAGGGAGGTCTAAGATGTAGGAGTTTAGCCACTGGGCAGCTGTGTCTCTAACCAGAGTTTAGAATTCCACCATTAAAGCCAAACAACTTACACCATCTAAGCTCCCAGGGTGTAAACACTCAGATACAAAATGTGGTGCACCATATATTTATGCCTCTTATTAATTATATACACATTTGAATGGAACATAAGTAACCAGCTCTACTGTTGTGGGGAGGGGGTGTATTTTTTTAAGAAGTATGAAACTGACCATTTTGTGATGTTCTTTCTTCCAGATATAAAAATAATCATGGACTGTATTTGTTTTTACCACCTAGAAACAAATTTTGTTTGGCTGACTTTGCTCCATCTGGAGGACAAATACATGAATTTCTGACAGAGCACTGGACATCTTTCAGTCCTCCTCCTCAGTAGTCAACCTCCTCAGGGATCCTCCTTGGGAGTTCTCTTTGATAGTCCTCCTTGGAAGTCCTCTTCAGGTGTCCTCCAGCTTCACTCTTTCACTACATTTCTTAAAGACTGATTCTGTTAATTAACAAGACCAGCAGAGGGAGTGTGAGAGCCCTGTTACAAAAACAAACAAACAACAACAAATGAAAATCAAGTTTTTAAAACTCAATACCAAGTAGAGTTAGGAAATCTGGTGTTGAACTGCAGAGGTGTAACCTCAGGATAGGGGCATCCTTAAAAACATACTTCAGATACAAGGCCACAGCAGAGGAAAGGGCACTGCAGGTCACTGCTAAAGTCTACCACACTCTTTGACTTCAGGATGCAGCTGGCTTGACATCTCTGAGCCTGGAGGATAACTGTACCAACGACTTCTATTAAGATCAGAAGGACTTTGGGCCACAGTAAGAGAAGGAATTACTAAAATGGAGTAGTGAATGTGACATAATCTATGTCTCTCATTGTCTAAGTCTCTCTGTAGACCTGACAAAAAGGAAAAACACCTGGGTAGTATCCTCCAGCTCTCAGGGACAAGATGTGAAAGTAGGACCAGGGTTAGACACAAATCTAATTAGTATAAAAGGAGATGTCCATCACAGAAAATAATTATATAGTTAAATCCCAAACTTGGTTTTACAATTTTCAGACTACTTAGAGAAGTTAGGCATTTTCTAAACATGTTTTGAGATCGTTAGAAAAGGCTCACTCAACTCTAGTACTCAATGGGTTATTTAAAACCTCGGTGTCCCCTGAAGGGGCTGTTTGAGAGCTATGTTTTCCTTGACTTTAGTAGGACTTCTCAGGACACAATTGTGGGAGCCCAATAACCATTGTTTCTCAATGGACATCCCTAAGAAGACAATGAATGACACGGACAAGCAGGCTTTACCACATTAAGCCAAATAAAATTCTTTGTTTTACAAACTTTGAATAAGCCTGAGGATATTGCAACTTGTCTGGAAGTTTGGCAGGAAAAAAAAAAAAAAGATTTGGAAAGTAAATATTCAGTTCTGCTTTCTCCAGTAGATGTCACTTTCTGTACATGGGATATGATACCAAGCTTTAGAAGAGTTCCTTGTGGTGGCAAAAATTAGCATTGGTTCCAGACATATGCAACCACTGCTAAGCTTTCGATGGCCTTTTCTTGTGTTTGGAACCTTAAGGAATAGTTAAAGCAAAGTTCAGTTAGTTTTCTGTCTTCCACATCTTTAAGTAGCATAGGTCATTAGGTATATCATGTAATACAACACTACTAGTGCCTGCTCTGTGGGGTTTTTTGTGTATGTGCTTGCTTGTTTGTTGTTGTTTTTAGCATTATTCTAAGCCACAGCATAAAATGAATTGGTAAAAAAAAAATTAATACTGTTTTCAAGAGAAGAAGCTATCATTAATAATGCGCTCCGTGCTAAGAATCTAAAGAATCTACTGAAAAGTAAGATTTACTCGACTAAGACTCTTTTGATGTTTGTCTTCCTGAGTCATCTATATGATTTCAAATTCCATGTCAGCTTCCCTTGCCTGAAGTAGGAAGAGGAGAAATCTAGTTCTCTGAGGTGGTCTACTCTGTAGCAAGGGAAGTCTGCATCAAAACGAAAAGAGAGAGGGAAGGAAAGAAAGGAGGACGGAGGAGAGGGAAAAGGAGATGAAGGAGGGAGGGAAAGAGGGAGGGAAGAAAAGCATTATACAGTTTAATATTATTTTTGTAGCATCCACACGTTCAAGAATGAAAATCAAAAATTAATAGCTGGAATTAGACTAATACTTCCTAAAATACTTTCAAAAGCGCTTTTTTCGTTCCTAAACATACGCCTCATTATGCAGCTCTATTTGTATTCCAGTGCAGTCGGGTTTTATATTTGAGTTGTTGTAATGGATGACTTTGAAATGACAGGGAACAGTGCATTTTTGTCTTTTATTGATCTGATCAAGGCTTTTGCTTGTAAATATTGTACAATGAAATAATTTTAAAAAGGCCACAGAAGCTTTTCTAAAGTGCTCCCGTCTGGGTCACATTTGATTCAGTCGTTCGTATTGCTACATGTGATCTGATAATTGACAAATTAGGCTCATGAGAAAATTAAACAACTACTTTTATTTTTAGATGGTTTAAATAAAAGATATAAAGTTTTTGGAGCAAATAATGATAGGATACGGAAACAAAAAAAAAAAAAAAATCACCCATTGAAGGGAAAACCGGGCATGCAGCATTTTACAAAACAAAGAAATCTACCTGGCCCATCAAAATAAACAACATTTAAATGGTTGCTTTGGGTTTTAAATAGTTTGGCACAGAGCAGACCTGACGAGATTCTTATCTGAGGTAGAGATTTCTTGACATGTTAACTGGGCAGCTCTGCTACCATTCCTGTGTATACCGGACTAAAACAAAGGGACTTCAGGGTTGAAGTAATGGAGGCGTCACCTTTAGGCTCCTTCCTTTAGTGGATCAGGACACCTGGTTTGCTTTTAATTCAGAGTTAGAGACCCACTTCAGGAAAAAGCCCAGGGTTTTGTTTTCAACCATTCTAAGGAAAGGGAGTTGCCAAAAGAAAAGCCAGGATTGACAGTGTTGAACCAGGACTTACATCACCTAAATCTGAGAGGAGAGATCTGATCCCACATCCCACACCTGAGCTTGTACTCAACTTTATCTTCAAGTAAATATTGATCTGTTGCTTTTATGAAAGGAAAAAATGTCACAAAATCTGTCGTGAAATTGAAGTCAACTGCTTAGTATCAGAAGACTGAGATTCTTTATTTTGATTTGAACCCTAAACAGAGCCATGCTATGTGCACCAGGCCTCAGGCTGCGGACTCCTCCTATGCAAAGCAGGCACCAGCCGGCCTGTTAGTGGCCACTCAGGCCCGAAGCCAGTGGGGCTGCAATTCCCCAGGATTGGGCTTCTGACTTTGGCCTTTCTTTGTCCTCCTCTCCTCTCCTCTCCTCTCCTCTCCTCTCCTCTCCTCTCCTCTCCTCTCCTCTCCTCTCCTCTCCTCTCCTCTCCTCTCCTCTCCTCTCCTCTCCTCTCCTCTCTTCTTCTTCTTTCCTTCCTTCATTTCTTTTTGTTATTGTTAGTGTTAGTGCTAGTGTTAGTGTTGGTGGTGGTGGTGGTGGTAATTTGTTTATTTTACTAATTTTCATTTCCTGCACTATTCTATTTAATAGTTTAGAACAGAAATCCCAATACATAGTGGAAAACTGTCAGTTGCTTCATTCCACAGATCTGCTTCTTTTGACTTCATGATTTCATTACCATGGTTGCTGTATGTATTGTAATTCTTTCCTTTAAATTGTTTTATTACATATAAGATGACTGCAGAGTAAAATCTGTGGCATAGATATAGTGACAGTAGTTACAAAATATATCAAGATGAGTATTCATCATGTCTCGTACCGACGAAGAACTGTGTCTCCACCTGGGAGGTTTGAATATGGACCATTTGTTAAGGAAAATGTAATACAACTTTTTTTAAAAATTAAAACACTCAAGTAATTTTGATTGGTTAAAAGACTGTATTATCATTTCTACAATCCAATTAACAGATGTATCAAAAGCTCATGGAAAGTGAGAATTCTGTCACCTGTAGGGATCTGTCAGATTCTACATGGTACTCTGCACATTCTAGTACTTCAGAAAGATGGTGGGTTTGTACAGCATACAAGTGTAGGATTCTGAGAAGTACTCCTCTTTGTCCTTATCGTCTTCCTCCTCCCTGTCTCCCCCTCCCACCTGCTGTCATTAGACAGCATCTCACTCCGGAACCCAGGCTGTCCATGAACTCACAGCAGCCGTCCTGCCTCAGCCTCCAAAGTGCTGGGATTACAGTACGGCTAGCATCCCTGGCTCCAGAAAGTATTTCTAAGGATGGGTGTTATATTTCTTTTCTGAAAGGTTTTGGTTTTAATCTGTAAAGCTTATATGGTCCCAAAGTTAAGGTCAGGATCCAGATAATTGATTAGTAAATTTCTAGGTACATTATTAAGGGTAAGATTCTGCAGTTTACTGGCCCTCTCTCAGAGATCTGAAGATGAGCACACCCCAGAAGGGAAGGGAGCATATGACCTATGGTCCTCTGTCAAGATGGTCTGGGAAATGAGAATGAAAGCAGAGGCTCCCAGTGGCATCCTGATGTCCCAAACCCTCACTTACCTCTTGTCAGTAGGGGTTACAGACCAGTCACCACCCAAAACCCAGGAGGACAGTTTTGAGGTTACTCAGTAGCCAAGTTACCATAAGAATACACACACTTCTGGTTTGTTTTTCTTTCAGAAGTTCTTTCTATGATACATGGACACATTCAGTCTTTGCATCTTGGCCTGGAGGTGATTTTCTGTAACTCAGGACGTGGGCGGTCATTTAACATGGACAAATGTCTCTGTGAAACTTCACCAACCAGGCCCAGGAGTGGCCTTTAGCTAAAACTCAGTTCCATACTATAGTTAGACTCTCCTAAATTCATACTTGCTATTAATATTAGTTTTAAAATGTGGTTTAAAGTTGCTAAGAAGGGGCTAGAGAGATGGCTTGGCAATTAAGAGCACACACTACTCTTCCAGAGGACCAGAGCTCCCATCTGCCACATCAGGTGGATCACAGCAACCTGTAACTCCAGCTCCAGAGCCTCCAGTGACCTCTCCTGCTTGCCTCGTATACTTATACCCAGAAGCACATACCCACACCCATACATACACATACAAGTACACAATTTTTAAAAGTAAACAAAACATTTCTTCAAAGTTACTGAAAAAAAATTCTAATCTTGAACCCCAAAACAGGAAAGTGGGGTACTTAAGACAGCAATTGTAAGATTGTGAATGAGACCGTTGATAGACAGATCACCAAATGCCATGTGCAATAAGTGTGACAAGAGATTGGGATTAGTGTTCAATATTCTACATAATTTTCAAAAAAAATCAAAATTAATATTAGCATATAGAGACATTGAATAAAATATCTGTCATATTATCACTTATATACCTTTCATTTCATGTATCTCAAAATATTCCCAGTTTGGGGGGAGGGGTCAGATTTATTTTATTTTTATTTGTATGTTTATGGGGAAGGGGAAGTATGTGCTCCTGGGTGCAGTGCCTAAGGAGGTCAGAAGAGGGCATAAGAACGCTGGAGCTAGAGTTACAGGTAGTAAGTAGTGAGTCTCCAGATAGGATTGCAGTAAAAGCAACTTCTGTCTTCTGCAAACGTGGCAAACACTCTTAAGGACTTAACTACCTTACTTACTTAATTTTTATATTCTCGTTTCTTGACCCTTTTTTAAATAAGGTTTTAGGGATTCTTTTTACAGCCTCAACCTGTAAGGAGGAGCCAAGAGCATGACCGTTGCTTCACTATCCAGTAGAATAATTATGGGACAAAGCAGATACACAGATCAGAATTGACAAACTGTTAGAAACTTTTACATATACTAGCCTGCTGCTTCCTCTCATCCCCACGGGCTGAGCCACACTTCAAAAACCTTCGTCTGTAAACCAACCTTCTCTTTCATAGTTGGGAAAAATAAAGATCCAAAGAATTTGAAGTTCCTTCTGCAAAGTTTATCACAGGAGTTGGTGGCAGAATAGGAAATGAAAGAGCCTTAACTGTCACTCCCCTGTTCTTTCAAGATAAACTTAATTCTATTTGCATAGCAAAATGAACATGAGGTCCAAGGGTCCCCCAAGGTGACATTTAGGAAAGAGACTGTTTCTTTTCTTATGATAAGAAAAGACTTTAATAGAATTCAGTAATTTATTGTTAAATAATTCAGAATCAATGCTAAGTATTTTATTCTATTCTAACTTTTATTCATTTTGATCTTGAATTACCAGAAATGACAGCTCTTGGATCTTCTAACTTCTTGCTTCTGACAAGGGAGTTAGGAGGGGGTGCACCTTCTCAGTGCACCTTCTCAGAGCTAGCATCAACTGACCAGACACACAGGCTGTAGAGATCAAAGTCCAAGGGATAGTCTCTCCCAGCTTAAAAAGAAAATCTTAGATGTTGTGGTTGCCTGTGAGGAGAGGCAGAAGGTGTTTCTGGCCAGGCTAAGCTACAAGGTCAGAAACAGTCTCACTATAAAAGCAACTGAGAGCTAAGGGTGCATCTCATTGCTGGAGAACTTGCTTAACATGCCCAAGACCATGGGCTCAATCCACAACACAGCAGAAACAAGCAATAGCTAATCAAAGGCAGAAAAAATGAAAATAAACTTCCCCTCCTCTAAAACCCTGTGAGGAAGACAATATCTTCACTCTCTGACCAACACAAAATGATATGTGTTAGTTTAGGCATAAAGAGATTTAAAAGAGATCTAGAATTAAAAATCACCCTTACCAAAAAAGTTGGGGCCTATGACTTAATGAAAATAAAGGCTGTTAGAAGGGACAAGTACAAGATATTTGCTCCTGATGCTGAAAACTCTTAGGTCAAATATTGAGGCTAACCAAAGTTAAAGATAGTCTGTTATTTATGTTGATAGGTACCAATATTAGGACAAAACATTTTATGAAGAAGGTATCAAAGGCATTTTCTTTTCCAAAGTTAATGAGTTAATATATTTGAAAAGATAAGAGACTTCTTGTCATATAACAAATCTGACATGTAATGACCTACAAAGACAATATAAACATATCTGAGTTGGTGCTAGGACATTATAATTTCAGACTTCAATAAAGATATTAAAGGGGTTGGAGATGTAGCTCAACCGTATAGTGCTTGCTCAGTATGTGGGACGTCCAAA
Organism: Arvicanthis niloticus; assembly: GCF_011762505.2. NCBI lineage: Eukaryota > Metazoa > Chordata > Mammalia > Rodentia > Muridae > Arvicanthis > Arvicanthis niloticus. The sequence continues at coordinate 87,519,478 of NC_047659.1, read as the reverse complement.
GTTCAGTCTCCAGCACTGCATGTACTGGCTATGTAGGGCTGACCTATAATCCTAGCACTTGATAGGTAGAGAAGAAAGGCACTTGTGGAAGGCCATCCTTGGCTATATAGTGACCTTTTGAAAGCTATTTCATTAATTGTTAACCTTTTATTTAATTTCTATTTTGACGGGTATACTTATGTGTATGTTGTGTATGTAAATGGTACAGACAGGTGAATCTACAGGCAAGCATATGGAGGCCAGAGGAAGACATTCAAAGAAGGACATTAAGTGTCTTCCTCTATTGCTCTCTGCCTTATTCCTTTAAGGGTCTCTCGATGAACCAGAAAGTGACCATTTTGGCTAGAGTAGCTACCCAGAGAACTTCCTGGGATTTGAGCTCCATCTACCTCTGTCTCCCAATGCTGAGGTTACAGGCCATGATTACAATGGTTACAATCATTATAGGTTACACAGCCATTCCTAACTTCTCACATGGTGCTAGAGATTTAAATTCAAGTTTTCATGGTTCCATACAAGCACTATTACCCACTGAATCTTCTCTCCAGAGATGATTGTTTTTATTGGTTTCAGAACTCGTGGCCGTCCTTGATTATGGCTACCGTGCAAGCCATGTTAGCTTCCTTCCCTACAAGGCAGCAAACTGGAGACAATGCTGAGTATCTCTCTCTCAAGTTCTGTCTCAGCTGGATTGTACCTCCTGAATTTAAACATCTGCCTTAAAGGATGGCCTAGCAAAGGTATAGAGGTGAATTTTCTAAGCTGGCCACATTCAGCAGCCTTTTCCAAATTAATACAATGTGCACCGTGATTCTCATGTGTGTCACCCACTTTACCCATCATCCAAGAAAACGAGACAGACCATGAAAAAGACATTTACTGAGGAGAGAAATTCTCCACATCTTACAGATCATCCAAGTTAAGGTTCTAAGAGAAATTACTTAACTGAGAAGTGTCCCTGCTTTAATACAGTCTCTAAATATGGCTTTGGTTTCTAAGTCATACTGTCTCAAATATCACTCCAATCACAGGCTAAATGTTCTCTATCCTCTATCAAGGTCCTGCAAGTGAGTAGTCACTGCTGAGCAAAACAAAAACATTTCCATTTGAACTGCTGAGTTGCCTACATTTTGCAATTCCGATTATTTCAACATATTTTTTGTCATTGTTATCCAATGCTCTTGCTTTGTTATCAAGAGATTCTTACAAACTGTTCTCAGTGCTTGTATTTCTTCTTTGCCCTTCTGAGTAGTAATGTATTCTCTAAGATAGGTGCTCTCTGGTGGGAGCTTTTTCTCATGAAGGATTTAAAGCTGTCATTCTCCGATGCTAGGTATGGTACCTCTGCCTAAGGATTCAACTGAACAAATGGTTGTACAGTTAAGTCTTTTTAGCAGAGCAAATGAAGACTCTCCAGGCAGAGGCCTGAAACTTGATTTCTGCACAAGGAAACTCTTTCTTGGGCAGAAAGTACAATGTCCAACCACTTTCTACCTGGCTTGGCTCCAGGCACATGATGAATTGCAAAAATATAATATACAGAGGGAATATTTATGTGTCCTCCCCCTTCATCAGAGATACACAGTATTTTTTTCTCCCATGTCACAAACATTGTAGCCACAATTTACAAGTACATACACAATCAAATTTCTATTGATTTAAAGATGCATTTCTTTGATGTCCTTTGCCTTAACCTCATTTATAAAGCTGTTTTGCATTATTTCAAACTGTCAATGATTTGTGACTCATGAATATTCAAATCCAATTTGCACTTATCTTTTTGGTACGCATGCTTCCTTTCAATATGTCCCCCTAACACGTGCCCTTTTGTTTTGTATTTATTTGTAGATTGTTTTACTAAAATAATACAATTTTTAAAGCATAGCAAGTCCATTTAAAAACAAAGGGAGTGATTAATGAATGACTCTTCTTGGTTCCAGCCCTCTGTCTTTACATCGAAAGTCCATTCATTCCAACAACCTGTCTTTGATATTAAAAATAGCATACACTTGCTGATTGATGTTAATTTGGGTGGTGCGGGGGTGGGGGGGCAGTTTTGCTGGACTATGCAAGTCTAAGAAACAGTCCAAAAATTTGTAGATGAGCCCAAGCATTACAAAATAGAAAGAAAGGATTATTTGTTGTAGAAAAACAAAAAGTTCCAGTTGAATGGAGCTCTTCATGTCAGTGCGGATAAACTTTTCCACTTACGTGTGGAATGCACGAAACAGGGACCTAAGAGGACTACACATCCCTTTTAAAAGTCTCAGACAGCGATAGCTGGAGGAGACACCCAGGACTGGGTATTGCAGGTTGTCAGTGATGATTGACGCTCTCCAACTGCAGCAAAGGGAGCCACCTGCCTAAGAAACAAACAGCTTCTTTCTTGCAAAACCTGTTTGAGGACAAACGGAAAGTGTTGTATGACAGGAAAAAAAAATGGAGTTAAGAACATCTCTTTCATAACTGATTTCTGGATTCGGTCTTGATTTCTAAGAAAATCCAAGCAAGTAAATGTCCTGTGCTGCCAAAATATATATGCAAATATAGAAATCTCTTTTATGCCAGTAGCCAGTAGCTAAAATAGAAAACTAATAGGTTTACAATGCCATAGTGTGTGTGTGTGTGTGTGTGTGTACAGATGCTGGCAGAGGCCAGAGGAGGCCAGAAGACAACTTTAGGTGTCAGTTTTCATCTTGCAGCTTGTTAGAGAAAGGGTCTGTAGCTGTCTCACCGATGCACAAGTGAGGCTAGCTGGCCAGAGAGTGCTCCTTCCTCTCTTCTTGCCAAAAGAACACTGGGATGTTAGGGCTCTAGGGGTCTGAACTAGGGTCCTCAAGCTTCTGAAGCAAGTGCTTCCCCCACAGAGTGGTCTCTCCAACTTTCCCGCTCAATTGTTTCTCTATTAGAAGTATTTCCTAAGTAAAGCTGAATCATTCCAAAAGTTACTAATCTTTTCTATAATGATTTTAAAATATACTTTATTTTTAAGTGTGTGTGTGTGTGTGTGTGTGTGTGTACACAGATGCTGGCAGAGGCCAGAGAAGGGCATCAGATCCTTGTAGATGGAGTTAGAGATGATTGTGAGTCTGGTGTAGATGCAGAGGACTGAACTCAAGCCCTTGGTAAGAGCAGCATGTGATAGAAATTGGTGAAAGTCCTTCCAGCCCCTTGCCTTGTTTTTATCACAAGAAAGTGTTTTGCTGTTATGATATTTTATTCCCATTTATATGAATGTTCTTTGTATAAAAATGTTCATAATGTTTTCTTGACTTTATCTCTTTCTGTGTGATTGTTGATATCATTGTTATGCCCCTAATTTTGAAAATCAAACACAGATCTATCCTGTTTCCTCAAGCCACCTTTGAGTATACTGTGACTGTACCTGTAACTAAACAGTTTATTACATACAGCCTAATTTTTCACCTATAATTGAGAACATTTCTCCCTCCGAAGCAGAAAACTTCTAAAGACAAGGATTCTAGCTTTATGCTCCCTTGTTCTAGTATACTCTTGCTGGCTTGATATGTAAGTCAGAGTGAGATGCTCTCACTTAGAAAGACTGGATCACATGGTCTGGGGAACAGGGTGGAGGGGTACCTTACATTGTTATGAAAATCAAGTGGGATTATTCAAATGCAAGATTTAGCAGACTAACTGGCACCTGGTCAATGTTCACCGCAGAACAGCTGTCCCTAAAGCTTAATTTTTACCGGAAAATGTGCCTAGTCTCTAGTTAATTATATTTTAGAATGAATATAATTTGTCTTCTTAAAATCTATTCCAAGCTTCTGCTATGTGTCATTAATACAACTAAAGCAAATGCCCTACTTCAGGGCAAGACCCTTCCTCCTAATGATGCTGCTCTTGGGACTCTCCCACTCTATCATTTATCATGAATTTGTCTATCTATCTCTACCTCTTACTTTTCTCTGTCTCTCCATCTCACTGTCCCTACTATTTGCCATCTATCATCCATCGTCTATTTATTATTATATATAATCAATATATATTCAATATATATATAGATCAATATATAGAGAATATATATATTCAATATATATATATTGATCTATCTCTCAGTATTTATTGCTCCATCGCTTTCTGTCCCTGACTTTCTCACACTATCATTTTTCATCTATCTATCTATCTATCTATCTATCTATCTATCTATCCATCTATCCAACTATCCATCCATCCATCCATCTATCATTTTTTTCTCTCTGACTGTCTCTCTCCACCCCCACTCTGTCTGTGTCTTTGTCTGTTCCCCACTTCTCTCTGTCTCTAACAATAGCACCCAACTACAGCATTCAGAGGAAGAGAAACACTTTCTCCCAGTGTAGTTACAAGAAAATGGAAACCTCAGACCTGCTGTAGCTACCTGGCTTCCAGCCAAGGATAAACCTGATACATAGAAGAGGTCAGTGCTAAGAGAAGGGATGGGAAGGAGATAGCACCTGCCTCAGCTCTTATCAATGAATAACTTTTTGTTGTTGTTGTTGTTGTTATGACTTAAGCAAATCAGGGTTTTCTACTTCTGGAAGCCAAAAAATATTCAAAGTGATTCAGGAAGGCAACCTAAAGAGTATTATCCAGTGTATGAGTTTCCATGCATGTGTAGGCACGCAGCACCTGCTTCAGCCTCTGCTGTGAGCATCTCCTCAGCTCCATCTCCACATCTCTGGTGTCTCTACAGCCACATTGCCACAAAGTGTAAGTCTTTTTGAAATAGAATATAACATTCTGAGCAGACCCTTCAGGATTTCCCCAATCTCTTAACAGCTCACAGAACTCAAATGTCCTACCTGTCTTTGTAGAGGTGGAATTCAGAGCCACTTCTGCTATGATTCTGTCACCTGGTGTCAGACTACAGTCTGCAGGCACTTACAATTCATCATGTACATAAGTTTTCTTGGTTTTCTTAAAATCCCAACTCAAAGTAAAATGATGGCACACAATCACCAATGAAGAATTTTTTTTTAATTGTTGTTTTGGAGTTCCCTGTTTCTATTTCCAACTGCTGAATGTAATCATCTATATATAATTTTAAGATATGTGAAGGCTCTCAAGTTTAATCTTTCATTTATATAAAAAGAACAGACCAAGTTTGTTTTATATCTTTGAAACCTAGATATGGGCTGAATGGTCAAAATAAGAAACACTCAACTAAGTGAGACAATGAACTGTCTCCATAATGCTGAAGCAGTTTGTACTTCCTCTACCCTGTGAGCCCCAAGCTATCTATGAGTTAATCTTCTGTGGGTTACAGAGACAGTCTGCCTTTGAACAGTCAGTAAAGCAGAGACCAGGTACTTCTCTATTGTCTAAAATTCGTAGAACCACAGGTCTGGAGACACTCTTTGATATTATCTAAGGGGCCAGCCATATGTAATTCCAGAGCCCTGCCTAGGATCATACCACAAAAGGCAAGTCATCTGACCCCCAGGCTTTTTCTTTTTAGCATCTGCTTCTTAGGTGTAGAACCTCTTCAAATTTGCATGAATGAATACATTACAAAATTTAATGTGTGGGGTAAGTTGTTGAAGCTTAGTTAATCTCCATGAGAAACTACCTATGCTTTAAGGTTCACCTTTATGGTTTGTTTTTTTGTTTGTTTATTTTTGTTTTTGTTTTAACTTTTTTAAGACAGAAAATGAAGCCTCTGGCCTTTTTTGTAAACAGAATTCTACTGTTTTCAAAACTGTATAGAGTATTAGGCTAAAATCCACAATAGACATTTAAAATATAGCATTAGTAGAATAATATGCTTCAGTATGCAAGGAGTTAAAATCCAGTAAGATGAACAGATTAATATTAAGTAAGTTATGTAACAGAACATGACTAAAAAGAAAAGTAGATGTGTGTTGTTGGCTAATAATTCTTAAATAAATTGAAAAGGAGATTAAGAATCTTTCTTTGAAAGAATTCCAGTATTATTTCAGAAAGGAACACTAAATATTTTTAAGAAACTGATCATTTTAATCAGATATTTTTTTGTCTGAGAACAAACTGGGGGAAAAAATCTTCAAGTATAATTCTGTGTGTGAAGATAAAATCCTGTAACCAAAATTAGGCAATGATGATTCTTTTATAACATTAAAGAAAAGAGAAATGGAGAAATGACCAGCTCCTTTCTCACAGCAACAAAAATTTAAAACTCAGAAGCAAAGTAATATTAGCCAAATCTAGTTATGCATTACAGTACTCTAATAAGCTAGTAGATCCAGCTGAAATACATAGGTGCAGTCTAATATTAAAAAGACTGGAAATAATATCACAGTGAAAGTAGACGAAAATTAACTTATTACATAAAGGAGAATAAACTGACAACATTTAGCATTCATTTAAAACATTAAGATCTTAGTAAATTGGGCATGGAGTGGGGGTGAAATTCCTCAGTCTGATTAAGATCCTTATCAGTTCGCTGCAGTAAATAGCATTTGTAATGGAGAGAAGGGAGGCATGAGATAATGATGTGTTCTACGTAGGAATTCCTCTCTTCAGACTTGTCCTGGAGATCTGGTCCTAGATAAGGCAAGAAGAAAAGGGGGGTGAGGGGAAGGGGTGAAGGAAAAGTCAAAAGAAAGAAAACCAAAAAGGAAAAAGAAAGAAAGGCAGGAAGGAAGGAAGGAAGGAAGGAAGGAAGGAAGGAAGGAAGGAAGGAAGGAAGGAAGGAAGGAAGAAAAGAAAGAAATAGAGAAAGAGCCATTGTATGTAGACAGTAATACTATTATTTGCACAAATTGAGCACTCAGGGAACAGAATTTACAGACAAACTGATATTATAAAAGGAATTAAATAATTACCAAGTAAGCAATGGAATTGGCAAGTTGATTGTATAGAAAATATATTGTGTTTTTATACATAAAAAGAAATCCTCTATTGGTAATAGATTAGGTCAAATGAAAAGAAAATGCAATTAGGAGTTAAATAATTTAATAGAGAGTCTATCTTTATAACCTCAGAAGACAAAACACTTTATTTACAGAACAACATAAGCCATAAGAAAATATGTAGATGTATTAATCTGTAGTAAAATTTAACAGTTAAGTTCATCAAAACATTTTGCAAATTGAAGAAGAGGAGGAGAAGAAGGGGGAAGAAGAGAAGAAGGAAAAGAAGCCAAGTGGGAGAAGATATTTTTGACATACAATTTATAAAGCTGGTAATAAAAAGAAACGTCAGTGGAGAAATGGAGGAGATGCACAAATAGAGTCGTTACAGAGGAGCAATGATGAGTCACAAGAAGGCATTTATGATTTAGGAAATGGATGCTTAAAATGACAGTGAACACCTCCCTCACTGGGAAACAGATAAAAGGGGACACAGAAGAGCCAAGCGTTGTTAAAGAAGAGGATGTGAGCAGATATACATCATATAAATGTGTGTGTTATGCATTAGTACCAATAAAAAATAGTACAGTCATCTAGAAACTGATTATTCTACCTTGGAAAGGGGCATATTTGAACATCCAGAATCAGACAGCGTGAAGCTCAGTTTATATGCTGAGTTTATGAAAATCTTTGCATGTGAACTTCAAGAGGCACTTACCAGAATGCTTACAGCGGGACTCTTTATAATAGTATCAATAACAAAATGGCAACAGCCCAAAGAGGGAAAAATAAATAAATTGTGTTATTTTTACACAAAGAAATGCCAAGAAGAAACTGAAGAGAATTAATTACAGCTGCACACATACACAAATTTAATATTAAAAATGCAATGTTGAATGAAAACCAAAATCTAGAAAGATGAATTTAGACGAGATGCGCTTTAAAAATAAAAGCAAAAATGCAATATATTATTTAGGAATATCATGCAATACAAATATAATCTTCCTCAATATTTTCAGGGAATTAATTGCTTTCAGGATTCCTTTTAGATGTTAGAATACAGGGGTGCTCAAGTCTTCTGTAGAACATGTGGTAGGGCCAGCAAAATAGCTCAGCAGTTAAAGGTGCTTGCTGTCAAACCTGAAGACCTGAGTTCAATCTCTAGGACTCACATGGTGGAAAGAGAAAACTAAGTCTAAAAGTTTTTCTTTGACCTCAACTCATTCACCCATGCACACATAAAAACAGATAAATGTATATGTGTGTATCTCTACATATATACATACATGTGTAACTTTTAGGAACATGCTTCAATGTTTTTCCCCCTTTGAGGCAAGGTCTTATTACAAAGCACAAGTTGACTTCAAACTTGCTATTTATCCTAGACCAGCTTCCACCTTGGGTTCTACTAGCTTCAGCCTCCCAAATGCCTCCCATACATTTTTTTTTATCAGCTCTATATTGCTTATAAAGCCTAACACAATGTAAATGCTTTGTGGATACTTGTTATAGTGCATTATTTGGGGAACAATAACACGGGAGAAAGATAATACATCATCTGTATTGTTCAATGTTTTAAAAAAAATAGTTTCCTTCTGAGGAGCTGGAGAATTGGCTCATGGCTCAACAGTTAAACTTGCTGCTTTTGCAAAAGACATGAATTCAGCACCCATACTGGGCAGCTCACACTTACCTGTAACTCCAGCTTTATGGGATCTGACACTCTCTTGTGGCCTCAGCTGGCCAATGAACACATTGTATAACCCCTCCCATTACCACCACCACCACACACACACACACACACACACACACACACACACAAATAAGTCTCTAAAATATTTTCCATCAGTGATTGATTGAATCTATGTGTGACTCTATGTGTATACACAGGCCAATATATTAATAACATATAACATATGCTATATGTAATTTAGATCATTTATTTGAAATTTAATATATAGTTCAGTGTTACACACACTGACCAACTACTGACTAGGACAGATGTACTTACTCCAGCAGAAAAAACAGATGACAAAAGATTTCTAAAAGCTCGTGGCTATAGGAAACACTCTCTCCTTCACTGGGTAGTTGGTTCACAAATACTCCTGCAACATCTATACATTTTTCTCTGTGACAGGTATATCACTTAAAACAGAAGTAGGGGAATAATCAGTGGACATGTAAATCATTAACACCGTGACTGAGGAGTAGAGAGTAACAAAGACTGTGGAGAAGAGAAAATTGAGAAAACTCATGCCAGAAATCCTTGGTGTAGTTGAGGCATGAAATAGAAATCTGAGAACAAGTTAGACGGTGCTGAACAGCTTGTAGTGAAAGGAGAAATGGAAGAGAGGAATGAGAAATGAAGGGAAGAGAAAGAGACAGAGGTAACGGAGGGAGGAAAGGGGCTCCTCTAAAACAGTGAATCTCCACAGAAAGCAGGCAGCTCCCAAGGATCACTGAAGCTCGGGCAGCAAAGGTGAAGTATATAAACACAGGAACACTTCCTACGGCAACGAATTCTTCAGCCAAAGAAACCAAAAATGACTGAGGTTGGAGGTGAAGGCTCTCCTGGGGATATCTCAGAACACTCAAAATGTGAGAGAATCTCTTAGGGATGTTGATTTAAATATGTGTGTAGCCTTCAGCTTGTTTTGTTTTGTTTGTAAATTCTAGGAAATTAATTCCGATTTCGAAGAAATAACAAACAATTACTTCATTCCCGAAGGTGGTTATTACAAGAGTTTATATAAAAATAAATGTATATAAAATATATATCTATATAAATCACAGTTACATATTTATTGATTGTGCTAGCTTCCCATTACTGTAACAAATTACCTGAAATACTTAATTTATAAAAGGGATGGCACACTTTTAGCTTACAGTTTTGACAATTTTGTCCTCATATCCGGCAACTCTACTGCTTTTCTCCTGTGGCAAAACAGTAGCGTATCAAGGCACAAGCACATGGCAGAAGAAAACCATTCTGCGAGGAAAAGAATAAAGAATGGAGAAACGGTTTGGAGTTTCAGCATTTCCCTCAAGAGCTCCCCGAGAACATACCAACCTCCCCTCAGGCTCAATTCTTAAAGGTCTCATTACTTCCTAGTAGTGTCATCTATCCCAGGGATCAGCACATGGAATCTGGAAAGACATTCAAGATTCAGCTGAAGCTTGTAGACATTTCTCTGTATGAAAAACACTACACTAAAAACAAAAGTAAAAACACCATTGACTGGCATTTAAAACAGTAACATCACAGGGGCTGGAGAAATGGTTCAACAGTTAAGAACATTTGCTGTTCTTGGAGAGGACCTTGGTTAGGTTCTCAGCACTCACGTGACAGTTCACAACCATCTATAACTCCAGTTCTGAGGAATCCAATACCCTCTTCTGACTTCTATGGATGCCAGGCATGCACGTTGTGTATGGATTTCCATACAAGTAAAACATTCACACATAAACCAAAATAAACAAAGCTTTAAAAATAAGTAACTTAAAAATAATAATAACATGAGGAAGCAGACAAGATGGTGGAGATAATGGTCAGATGAAAAGTGGCTGGTGAGATGGCTCAGTAGGTAAAGGCACTTACCACCAAGCTTGAGGACCCGAGTTTAATTGCCAGGACCCACCTTATGTAAAGTGAAAACTGACTTCAGCAAGTTGTAGTCTGATCTTCATACAGGTGCTGTGGCATGTCCTGTCCCACTTATCACATACACACACACACAAATGTAATTTGAATTTTTTAATAAAAGAAAATGTAAATATGCTTCTTAGTGCTTTATTGGGTAGAAGACAAGCAACTCAACTATGTCTTCTGAATTGACAGAAACTAATCAAAAGCAAAAAGACACAAAGTCACAATGATGAAAGAATAGTAAGTTGTAAGAGAGGCTGAGAACATACACGACAGATTAGGAGAAAGAAAAACCTAACTCTTTACACTTAAGAGACGAAAAGATAATTTAAGTTCCAGGTTGTAGAGATAATTGTTGGTAGCTAAAATAGAAGAACACATGCATAATACATATGGACATATATGCACATTTAATTAATGTGCAATTAATGACTAAAGATGGCTTTTGAGATGTGGGATGGGGCGAAAACAGAGAAGCAAGCTGAGACAATTAAGGCCAGTGGACAAAAGCAGCAGAAGTGAGTACCTACTAGGGCTCTATTACTTTGAGATCTGAATGTCTGGAAAATCATTAGAGTTGGGTATCACCATAAGGGCCAAGCAAGTCAGACTTAGACATAAATCACAGTTGGGATGGAAGTGATCGATTTTGTAAAGAGTATGTAGAAAGAACTGATTCAGATTGTGTTATTTTTATTAACATGTTTAATTGTGTACAAATGCATCCTGGATTCAGAAATAAACAGTCCTGACTTATAATTCCTCTCCAGGCATAAGTTCCAAATCATTTTTTAAGCTATATCTTTATATCTGTGCTGAGCTTAGCCCAACTTACTATATAAATAAGACCTAATTGCTATAGTACGCTAATGCAATCTTTTTGTAAGGTGACATTTTCCACGGAGTCTGTGTATAATATCACCTTTTAAATTTAGCCCAGTTTTCCTATTATACACTCCAGTCACCAAGGGAAACATTATTTAAATTTTTCTCAGTTCCACATATACTCCAGCCAACCTGCCTGCAGTAGAGAAAAAATTGCAATGTTACACTTTTATTTTATTACTAATACTAAGGTTAGTAAAAAGCTAAATATTAATAAGTTGGTCTCACTGATAATGTGGAAGGATTTAGAGGACTAAACTGCAGTTGGGTGGAGAGGCATTGCTCTTTGCTTAGACCATTCCCAGGACGTCTCCTCTGCTCTCGTTTTCTCTACACAGCCTCCTCAAGGTTCCCATAGCAGGCTTGGTATAGTTCTACCTTGCTTCTTCCCAGAGTCTGTGTATACACCTACCTCTACTTCCCTTGTTGAATCCAAAAGTGCATTTAATCACTCTTCATATGTCAACACCCATACGTGTTCTTGAGAAACAAAGAAACTCAGCATTTCATTGAGTGGTTGCATTAAAATAGGAACGGATGAGTAAATAATTTCCATCACCTTATTAGTGTGATCAAATGGCCCCGTGCCTGTGTGCTGGGATTTGGTGCTGTGTTCCTTAGAGGCGTTCCTCCCATATCATTGTTTTCTAAAGAATTATGAAGTGTCTATGTAACCCGTGCTGCTAATCTCCAATTCAGCCTTTATTTGAAAACTAATGCTGCTGTGTCTTATATGTCTGGAACATATATGCCTTATATGTTATTATGCTCTCTGGTAAAACTTCCAATATGTGCTCATAAATTTGTTTTTAACCTGTCAGGCATGCATCTCTCACCCTGTTGCATACCTGTTCTACCCATTGTGAAATCACTGGGTTCTAAATTGCCAAGACATACTTTATTTCGACAGTAATTTAGTAGAGACAAAGCTACTGGTAGTTGGAAAGTGTTGTCTCATGTGCCTCTGACCCTAGCTCATCCCCTCCTTTCCTTGCACCTATGAAAAAAGGACCCCCAACATGGATACTCAAAAAGACAGTGATCTTGAGTCCACAGTCAAGGGATTTAGTCCCTGGGTTGTTACTGCTTTTAGTTAATTAGGCCTAGAATGCATTAATTGACTGCTCTGGGGCTTAATTTCCTCACATATGAAATAAGAAAGTTGTACCAAATAATGATTGTAAAAATAACATGGTATCTTATTTATTAAACTTTTGCTAAATGCAAGGAACTGTATATATATATATATATATATATATATATATATATATATATTAATGTTAATCCTTCAAACACAACATGTATACCAGAGTCCAGCAGTAAGCAGATGGTGCAACATCAAGCTGAGTAATTTGAGAACTTAATAAAGAAAAGAACTAGAGTTAGCAGGGTTTTACATAAGTCACAAGGGGAAGTATGGTGCCCCAAAGACAGAGAAGGACTTGGTTACCCGAACCCAGAAAGAGTATTATGAGGTTTGATATGCAACCAGCGCACTGGGACCCTAGGAATCAATAACCAAACCTGACCCATTCTGGACATGGTAAAAAGGAAGACATGTCTACTGTAGAATTCTGAAACCATTCATGCCAACCCTAGGCTCAGAAAACTAGAAGGACAAAGTAAAGAGAGTGTTGAGGAACCAATGTAGGTTGTCCAGCAATGTGAGATGATGTCAGGATTTCTTGTCTGCAGGCATTTTTTTTAAAAAAGGGTTTACAAATGCTTCAACCTCCCTTCTACCCCATCATCCAAAGGTAGGGGAGAAAAGATGGTAAAAACGACACAGAGATGGGAACCCGTTTAGAAGTAGTTCCTTGAGGTGATTCCAACCTCCATTGTAGGGTACCAGCTGTCCAATCCAGTGGTGTCAGAATACCAAACATGAATCAGGAGCAGTGGCACAACCCAGCAGAAACTTCCAGGCCTTTATCAAATCAGCAGGAGTTAGCAGGAGAAACCAAGACCAGTGGGGATGCCAGGAGAAGTTGTCTGCCCTGCCTCTCTCAAGGAAGTAAAGAGAAAGACAGAGACCAACAAAGCATTGCAAAGCTGGCTGTGCAATCACACAGTCACTGTCCTTTAAGACTTATATATACTCTCTCTAAACATCACGTATCATCCCAGGGGTCTTCTCTCAGCAAAACAATACATGAGTCTGTATCAGCAAAACACCACATGAGTCGAGCCTGCATCACCTGACATATCCAGAAACTTCCATTTCACTTGCTTCAGGTTATTGATATCCAAAGCATTAGAAAGTGACATGAAACAGACATATAAAGATAAATGGAGACAAGCTAAGCTAAGATGTTTTTGCACAGCAAAGGAAACAACCTGCAGGATTAAGAAAATATATCTGAAAATTCATTATCCAGCAAGGGATTAGCATGCAGAATATATAAGAAACCTTACATGTGTAGCATAAAACAACAACAGAAACTGAAGAGATGTCTCAACACTCAGGAACACTGATTGCTCTTCTAGAGGACCCAGGTTCAACTTCCAGCACCCAAATTGCTAAGCACAACCACTTGTAATACTAGTTCCATGGGACTCTGACAGCCTCTTCTGGCATATCTGGGCACTAGGCATACAAGTATTACACAGACATACATGCAGGCAAAATACTAACTTGTATGGAGTAAAATTATATCATAGTAAACACCTGTAGTTTCAACACTCTGAAGTCAGAAGCACTCAGATCTCTGAGTTAGAGACCAGTCTTATCTACATAGTGAGTTCCAGGACAGCTAGAGCTATATAGAGAGACCTTGTCTAAAACAGACAGACAGACAGATGATAGATAGATAGATAGATAGATAGATAGATAGATAGATAGATAGATAGATAAACATACAAACTAGTTAAAGATGAGCCAAAGATCCGAATAGAAAGTTCTCAAAATATATCACATACGTGGTCAAAATTTATGTGAAAAAAATGCTAAATATCATCAATCTTCAAAGAGATGAACATTAAAACTACAATGAGATACAACATTCCAGTTAGAACATCTGTCATCAAAAAGACAGAACAATAGCAAACATTCATAGTGCACAAAGCTGCACTAAGAAATCATGCATTATTAATTGCAAGTCTCAGTGTCTGGCATAGGATGACTTCATATGAGGTCCCTATTGATCAGGGAGATTCCATAAGTCTCCAAAACAAAATAGAATACTACCCATGAGAACTAGACTATGTTGCTGAAGGCCTCACATAGTTTCACTGCAGAGCATAAAGAAATCAACCTTAAACTGACTAAGAAACTCCTTTTCTTTGGCGGGCTTTCATAGTCCTGAAAGGTCTATGCAGGCCACTGGGAGAATGAAAACACCAATGACCTTATCCAGCACTGAACCCTATGTACTGCAATACTGTTGGGGGCCGACTTTTAGCAGAAAGCGGCTATCAGCTTTGCAGCCATCTTGAGCCATATACCCTGACATGAGACTTGGATTACAATAGCCTACAACAGCTGAGCACACTCTGATAACATCTTGCTTTGGATACCCAGGACCTTCCTTGGGTGTGTGAGATTAAAGGTGTGTGAGATTAAAGGTGTGTGAGATTAAAGGTGTGTGACTTAAGAGTGTGACTTAGAGATTAGATTTAGAGACAAGATCTAAGGGCATGATTAAAGGCGTGACCTGAAGTCATGGTTTAGAAGTGAGACATATAAAAGGCTAGAGGCAGACAGAGAAAGCAACAGATTACTTGACATTAGGTAGAAGACACTTGGCTCTAGAGAGAACAATTTGGAGTAACAGAGATTCAGACACTAGGAGTAGGAGTAGACATTAGACACTCGGAAGAGAACGGATTGAGTACCAGATTCAGTACAACTAGGAACTAGGAGGAGTACAACTAGGAACTAGGAATTAGGAATTTAGGATTTGGCACTTGGACTAGGAAGAGAGACTGAAGAATAATTGGGATTGAAACAGACTCTGTCTGGTCTCCATTCTTCGAGTCCGTCCTCACTCTCTCTCTTGCTGAACCCTCGGACCAGAGCAGCAGCTTGGGCCGGGATACAGTGGCCGCCAAGCGCGGAGTGGAGAGGGCCTCAACATTTTAGGCCGCCCCAAAGTGGGACAGCTCGGGCCTCAACATTTTGCTCGGGCCTCAACACAATACTGACTTCTTCGGAAAGATTCATACACTACTATAAGAGTGGCATGATTGTTATGGTGTAACCAACAACTTTCTGATTGTATTTGAGGCCTGTGTTCTACACAAAGAAATGTAAGACTGTTACTGCAAACCTGGTCAAAAGCCTACAGCTGGAGTGGTTGTAGATACCAGGTGGCAATTTATTGTTACTCTGCTAAGTTGCCCTGTTGTCAAAATAGAAGCTGGACTGCTCTCAACCTTAGGGAAAGAAGCTTCTCTTCTAGTGGGCCAGTGGTCAATGAAGAGACTCATAACTGGTCAAAATGCTAAGAATAAATGACTAAGTGTTCAGCCCTAAAGGAGACTCCTATATCAGCACCCCTACACATATATGTGTACATATATCAAAAGCCTAGAGAACATTTGAGACGAGGGGATAGAGAGAATGTAGAGTCGGGTGATGGAGAACGTGCCATGACATGCTGTCTTCTGTATTAGACATGACTATTGCACTCATGAAATCACAGCAACTGTGGAGACCCTCACAAGATCAAGCCAGTCGTAATTTCAGCACAGATGTTGGGGAGGCTCACAACTTGCCACTCCTAGCTGGCAGCTGTTGAGAGCTAATGGCTGCTGTGGGAAAGACAGTCTTTTCTCATTGATAATTCTTTTGAATGAACTGATAATTCATTGACAGTCTTTTCACATTGGTAATGTGATCATGGGTAGGCTGCCCATGTTTCAGTGGATGGCCCTATATCCATAGGCAGCACTAATTGAATTCAGTAAACTATGAGAGAGAGAGAGAGAGAGAGAGAGAGAGAGAGAGAGAGAGAGAGAGAGAAAGAGAAAGGAGGGAGGGAGGGAAGGAAGGAAGGAAGGAAGGAAGGAAGGAAGGAAGGAAGGAAGGAAAAAGAACAAAAAAATGAAAGATGAAGTTGGAAGAGAGAATGTTGGGAGAAATCTACAGGGAGTTTAGATGAGAAAGTGGGGTGGATATGATCAAAATACAGTATTCACTCCTATAAAAGTTTCAAATAATAAGCTTAATATTATTAAGAGTTCGGCAAGGCGGTGTGCTCTTTTAATCCTAGCTGTGAGGAGGCAGAGACAGGCATATCTCTGAGTTCATGCAATTGTACTGCTAGGCATCTATCCAAAAGAAATTAAATCATTTTATCATAGCCATTGGGTTTCTACACTCCCTTATTTACTGTAGTACTATTTACAATTTCCTGTTGTCAAACCAACCAAGGTGAACATTGATGTATGGATGGGTGAAGAAAATACAGGACACTATGAAGTGGTGGTGGTGTGTGTGTGTGTGTGTGTGTGTGTGTGTGTGTGTGTGTGTGTGTATTATGCCACCATAAGAGAAAAGTAAAGTTTTGTCATTTGTAACAACATATAAGGAACTGGAGGTCATTGCATTGCATGAAAGAAGCCAGATACAAATCAATTAATACTACGTGATGTGAAAATGAAAAGGTGAAAAGCTGGTGTCAATCAAGAGTAGAGAGGAACAGTAATCTCTGGAAACTGGAGAGAGCAGAGGGAGAGGCTCTGGAAAGAAATCTGGGAAAACCAAAGTGAAGTGGGATTCTGCTTCAGCAATCTTCCTCTCATAAGACAGCCTCCGGAAAAATGTCACATGACACAATTGGGTTTCCAACAAAATCAGAAATTCCCACTTTGCACAGCACGGTTAGATATGTGGAACTCATCCTGGTTGTCTGAAGCACAATAGGGTAAACTATGGCTTTCAACAATGAGTGGTACATTTCAAAGCAGCTAGAAGAATATAAAAGTTTTAGCATTCAGAAATTATTAATATTTGATGATATGGAAGTGCTATTTGCCCTGATTTGACCATCACACTTTGTAGATATATATTAAATCACATTACCAAATCCCATAAAGATGTAAAAGTCTTAAGCCTCAATTTGAAGGAAAGAACTTAGGTGACTTACAAAAAAAAAAAAAAAATCTGGGTTCAGACTCAGGACCTGCATCCAGGTCACACTCGAGTCCCCTCAGTTTCTCCAGATCTTTTTTGTTCTGAGATCCCAAAAACCCTCAGAAGTGACAGATTCGTTCAGCCTAGAAGGTGCTTGAATGAGATGGAGGTGTGAGGTTTGCCTCGTATACCTTGGAATAGCTAGTGGTTTGTGTGACCAGTTTTCCCATTCCAGGGCTGTGGCTTGCCTCTTGACACTTAATTTGACTTATAATCACAAATGAGAAGCTCATAGGGATGAAGGGAGGAAACTATGTTTTTACTATTTATTTTTTCAAATCTTCCTTCAACACTGATCTCCAAATTAAGAACTTTTAATTTGGAAAACAGCTCCCCTGCTTATATGACAGTATATAACTCTTATTTGAGGGCGCGCTTTCTGCCATTTTAATTACTCATGGTCAACCACAGTCCCAGGACATGAAGTGAGAAAGTCAGGAACTAAATGATTCATAAATTTTAAGAATTTTTTGCTATAGCATATTTTTTATAACTTCTCTCTTTTGTTATTGCTGTCATTTTCTATCAGTGTTTGATTTATAAATTAATCTTTATTATAGATAAGTAGGTAGAAGAAACAGCACATCGAGCAGAGTTCAGCCCTGTCCATGGCTTCAGGCATCCATGGGGCATCTTGGAATGCATCCTATGGCCAAGGGGCTACAGCACAGCTTTGCTCTCTATTGGGATGGGAATGGCGTGGGCACACTAGATTAGAATGCAGGCCAAGACTATGCTCAATGTGTTCAAGGAGACTGAGGAAGAAATAGAAAGAATGCAAGATGTTCAAATGCAATGAAACCAGAAATGACTTTCGAGCAAATTCTTCAACATCCCTGTAAAAGCTGTTAAGAAAAGGAAATTCTCAGAATAAGTAATCATACCTTGTTAATTACTCTTCATGTGAGAATTAAATTTGCTGAAGAGGAAAGACTTAATAATTATCTGAGGTCAGGGGCTCATCCCCTATCTATCTGTTTCTCTATCTGTCAAATATAAATAAAAAGTCCCACTGAGTTCTCTTAGTCACGAGAAGCTTCCAGTACAAGCACTTTCTGACCCACAGATAAGTTGCGGTTTGGTTCAGTCTGGAATGTGACACAAATCGTCTAAAAGCCCAAGTGCAACTAGGGTTTTATGGGCCTTTTGACCAGTTCAACCCAGAATCCAGCACAGCAAGACTTACAGATTTCCCTGTATGGATCACAATAAGCACTAAGACTGGGGACTACTAGCTATCTGCCCAGGTCAGTACTTGAGTTTGGCTTGTTCTGGCTACCTCTGAGTGGCTACAGCCCAGCATCATGGATGGGTCTGAGCCAAGAGTGGCCATGAGGAACAGGGCTAGGATGATTAATGACCCACCTTGAACTCCTATCCTATCTCCTGTTTGTTCATAGATCAGAATGGAGATATACAGTGCAAGAGTTACACTTTCATTTGATTGTCTCAAATACTTTCAGATTTTTGGCAAAATATATGCCCACAAGTAACAAGATACTTTGAGTTAGCAGGGTAATTTATACTCCTTTTCAAAGAGTGTCTCCATAGGTAGATCAGGCCAAATAGAAATCTAAGTAGTTGACATTTCTGTTGTAACTAGTTGGTCAGTATAGAACTGAGGAATTGGCTCCTCAGGGGAAATTACCCCAAACCCTGCTCACAGGACATCTTTTTCCCAGAACAGTGAGTTTCCTGCAATTGAATCCTAGCTAGGCAAGATTTTACAAACCGTTTGGAAATACTCAGTAGCTTCTGCAGGTCTTGGAGTCAGCGAAAATGGGCTTGGGGTGAAATAGGTGAATTTTAGCTATCTGTGGAGAATCCTGCCAAGAAATCTTTACTTCAATCCTAGGATTGAGGGAGCCAGAAAGGTCAAGGACATCACAGGAAAACCTACAGAGTCACCTAAACTGGTCCCATGGGGCTCACAGAAACTGAACCACCAACCAAAGGGCATGGAGGGGTTGGACCTAGAACCTCTCCACAGTTGTAGAAGACATGCAGCAGCTATGTCTACCCATGGGTCCTCTAACAATTGGAGTGGGGGTTTTCTGGTTCTCTTGCCTGACACTGGATCTCCTTCCCCTAACTGGACTACGTTATTGGGCCAGCCTCAATGGGAGAGGACGTGCTTAGTCTTGCTGTGACTTGCTGTCCCAGAGTCACTTGGTACCCATGAGGAACTTCCCTTTCTTGGAGGAGTGGGGGGAATAGGAGAAGAGGTTTGTGAGGAGAGGAGGGATAGGAGCTGTGATCCGGGATGTAAAGTGAATACATTAACGAATGAATGAATGAGTAAATGAATGAGGGGGGAAGGGAGAGGGACACACACACACAGAAAAAGAGAGATAGAGAGAGAGAGAGAGAGAGAGAGAGAGAGAGAGAGAGAGAGAGAGAGCCCTATTTCAAACAGGCCCTGTGTGTGTGAAAGTCAGCTGCTGTTGGGGAGCATCGAAGAGGGAGGTGATCGGCTTGCACTCACAAAGATGAAGAGCTGCAAACTTACTCCAAATTAGCTTTTATTTAGTAATTTGCTTCCTTGTTTCTTCAAACTTGAGGAAGGCATGGATAACTTAGAGGCAAAAAAGTAATGTCTAATACACACCCTTTAGGGTAACCGGATGTAATGTGATACAGTGGGGTGTAGGGTGTGTGTGTGTGTGTGTGTGTGTGTGTGTGTGTGTGTTTGGGGGGTTGGGGGGGAGGTCCTTGGCCCTTAGGCTCTTGTTGCTTTGTTTACGAGAAGTTAACCTGGAGGAGCTGACAGAATCACAGTAAAGACTAAGGAGATTATTTTAATCTCGAAAAATAAAAGTAACGCGTTCTCTTTAGGGTCGGTCAATCCTGTCTGCAGACTTAGAAATGAAAGCGCTCGGGAGAGGAAGGAGGGGGAGGACCGGCAGCAGCGGGGATCGTTGTCGGTAACCGAAGGGGCTCTGGTGAATTTCAGGTTCGGATTAGTGACAACTCAGAAGTCTCGGCGGCGTGTGGGGGGAGGGAAGTTTGCCAAGGTCTCTGAACTCGCAGGAGAGCAGCCTCGGGAGGCGCCGGGCGGTGCTGGGCGTACCGAAGCCCCTGTCCTGGCCAAGACAACAGCGCGGTCTCACCCCGCCTCTAGCCTGACTTTGTCAGCTATCATAAAATGGGAATTGATCATTCGAGCCACCATTGATTAGGGAAGAATGCTTACTGCAGCAGCAGGGGAAAGGTTAAGAGGAAATTGACCTTCTCCGTAGGTGACATAAAGTCATTAGGTAAATGAGATATTCACACTGGAGTTTTAAAAGGTCATGCTCAATTTTTATTTGCAGCCTGAAAAGTCAAGCTCCGGCTTAGGGTAGGGACTTCCACTCATAGGGACCCGGGCACGGATCAGAATGAAGTCCTGCTGCGCCGGCCAGAGGCGAAAGTGGGATATGGATTGTAGTCTAGAAGAATTCGGCTGGACTCCGAGCTGGCCCTGGCAGCCCCAGCTTTGGACCTGCTGCTCTACCCGAGCACGTTCCTGAGTGTGAGTGCGCGTGTCCTTCCAGTTCCCTGATGCGCGCACGCAGAAAAGGATCACTGGCCAAAGCCGACATCTTAACATCAGCAACACCTTCCCTTCCCTCGCCCACCAGGTCTCCTACACAGTGAAAGTGTTGTTGTTGTTGTTGTTGTTGTAAAGGAGAGAGTAAGATATTTATGCACATATTTATCCCTCTAATTATAGGAATTAATCCTCTTATGACTAAAAGGTAACGTGGAAGGACGTCCTTTTGATGTGGAAAAGCACCATTTGTGACTCACATTCAGACTGAATAAGGAATAATTGTTGTTAAACGCTTGCAAGAGGAAAGTGTTTAATTGAGGGGCATTCGTAATTTTACGGCTTAGTGCAAAATTAAACGTAATTAAAAACTCAGAAATTCCAACTGATTTTCCAATTATTTTTATTGTCTGAGCTAATTGTTACACAAGGGTATCACTTCTTCCCAAAGGCATTGGAAGAGAGAGGTGGGAGGCGGGAGGCAATCATACCTTGTCCAAATATTCTCCAACTGCAGAGTCCAGCGTCCAGAAAGACCTCCTGGGTGGCTCCTTACCTCTCCTACCCCCGCCAGGGTCCCGGGCGGCTCCCCGCCCTCCCCTTGGCAATTAAGCATTGCAGCCACTCTCCCCTCGATCTGAGTTCCGCCAACACCTTGGGAAGTGAGAAAGTGATGGCAGCTCTCTTCTGCAGATCATTACGGCAAACCTGGAAGTATCTGGAGAAGGCCGATGACTATCTTCAAGTAACACTTGTCATACATAGCTGAGAGATTTTTTTTTTTTTTTAAAGAATAAACACAGCTCTCTGGGGGCGATCGCTCCACGCCCTTGCCTTAGAGAGTGCGTTAAGAGGGGGGAGGAGGTAACGCACAAACATGACTCCAAGACATTTATACACGCGTGCACGACGACCTACAGACGCAAGCAGAAAACTTTCTTCTGCCTTGAAATTTATTTACTTACTTATTCATTTGAGGCAAAGATGAGCATGGAAACGCTCGGACTTTTTCTTTCTTTCTTTCTTTCTTTCTTTCTTTCTTTCTTTCTTTCTTTCTTTCTATTTTCTTTTTTTTTTTCCAAAATGCTGGGACTGACGGCACAGAGCCAAACCATCTTTGTATGTGTAGCTTCTTTGAATGTCCAAACAGACCTATTTAAATACATTAAAAGGATAATGAAAAAGCGCTTTAGGCTTACAAAAACAACGCCACCTCCTTACAGTTTGTACAGAAACGTCCTGCCTTTCCTACTAGATTTTGCTAGAATCCTGGGGTGGCATGTAAAAAGCTTAAGATTAGACAAAATGTGAATTTATACATTTCAGTTAGTCTTAGACTAATTGTGCAGAGCAATGAAATGTTTGTGTTTCAATTAGAGAGTTTAATTTCTCCGGCATTTTTAGGATATGGACAATCAAATTCACCCTATCTGCCTTTCTAATGCCCCACCCCATAAGATCAATGAGTGCCTCTGATCTGTCGTGCTGCGTGAAAATGGGTAGAATTAAAACTGTCAGTTCTGCTTGCAACCTGTGTCTTTCGATGGAGTTCAAAAGCTTTTAAAGGTAAAACGTGCCGATCACTTATGTGTATTATTTTCTCTCCTACCATCACAGCTTTTAAGTGGAAAAAAAAAAAAAGAAAGAAAGAAAAGGTATTTTTACTCCCACATTCATTTTTCTTGGGAAGATTTCAATCTTTCAGGTAATTTGAGGGTGGCCCCTGATGTCCAAGCTTGGTGGAGTCTGGGTTTACCTGAGTGTGGCCAAGAGAGTAGAGTTGAATCTGTTTTATCCAGTTGTCCTACCCAAACGCTGTACCTCTTAGCTGGAATTCGGCATTTGTATTGCTCCAGTGCTCCCTTGGAGAAGAGCATAGTTGGGCAAAAAGAAGGAAGTGCCCCTTCCAAGGTTAAAAATGTGAAAAGGACATGTAACCCGTCCTGGAAATCTGAGGTAAAGAAGCAGTACCCACTTTAGCTTAGGCAAAGATTGCAGAATCCTTTGAAAAAACTGACAGGGATTTTCCAGAGACAGGGTGGGGTGGGGGGAATCCTAGGGTGGGCATTTTATGCAAATGAGCAAATTTGAAATGTAGTACAAATCCGGTATAGTAAAACTGACAGTTCTGACAGTATTGACAACATAAATATATGTTTGAACACCACACTTTCAGACACTTAACCGATGAAGCAATAAAAAAAAAATTCGACTACAATATTTCAAATAATCGACATTGATGTTTTGATACATCATTTTTATCCTCTGAATCGATCTATCACTCTCAGGCTGGTCAATTTTAAGTAAAAATGGGCAGCAATTATTTGCACTTTGACTAACGATGACCTACTAACAATCTTCAATTAATTACACCCAAACTGTGCTTTCTTCCCTCAAAAGTGGGGGTGGGTGGGACAAACTCTTGGGTAGTAGAACTGGAGGTGGGACACCCTTTCTGCTCTTTCCCACTGTTTTGTCATTTGTGTATAAAGAGGTCCAGACTTGAGCCTTGTTCTTTGGTTCAGAACACAAAGGCAAAGTTTCTCACACCTGCACTACACACCTTCTAGGTTAGGAGATTTGGCCTCGTTTCTACTTTGAAACAGGAGTTCCTAACCCTCCTCCTGGCCACGTGAATCCTAGAGTTTAGAGGAGTTAGTGGAAGGAAGACATCTGCTTAAAGCAAAGATTGGAGGTTTCTCTCAGGCTGAATGTGAGGGAAAGGGAGGAGGGAAGGATGAGAGGGAGGAAGAGGGTAAACAGAAAGAGGGAAGGGAAGGAGGAATGGAGGAGAGAGGGTGGGAGAGAAAGAAGAGGGAAGAGAAGCAGGGAGGGAGGGAAGTAGGAAGAGGAAGAGGGGAGGAAGAGACAGGAGAGAAAGAGAAAAAAAGAATATGAATGAATACAGCAGCCTAGTGATGAGCCACCCAGCAGGGTTGACTGTCTTGGTCTCGGTCTCCTATAACCTCTGCAGAGCCACACCACTGAGTGCTTATAAATACAGGAAAATGCCTGTAGCTCCAGTTTGTCACCACTGGCTTGTTGGTTCGCTATGTGGGTTTTCTAGGGATCTTTCCTAGTCCCACTTTGACATTTGTCTCCAAATTGTGTGCGTGTGCGTGCGTGTGCGTGTGCGTGTGTGTGTGTCTGTGTGTCTGTGTTTGGTGGGTGTTCTGGGAATAAATCTGGAAAACTGAGAAAGAAAATGGACAGGCACCTTGGATGTAGAGACGGTCCCTTGGAAACCTAGATCCCCCGGGGCTGAGAGCACGTGTTCACCGGTGTCCTATTCCTCTACAAAAAAAAAAAAAAAAAAAAAAAAAAAAAAAAAAAAAACCTCTGTCCCCCTGCTGTGCTGTACTATCCCCTAAAAGCCTCCTTCCTCTCACAGGGGGCGTCCTGGCCTTTAGACCTCAAACTTAGATATGCTGTGCTCGCTGGGAATTCCAGTGTCTTGTCTTTCCAGCAAACTTCCCAATTGTTAAGTCCCTTCAAAACGCCACCCACGGAGACCGTGGGACTTGTCAACACTTTAACACCGCTAAGGTGCTCAACAAAGGGAGAAGAGTGTGAGCCACGCTGGATCAGGACTGGAAAGCCTGCATGATCTGGGTGGCCTGACTGCCATCTAGTTACAACTGGCCGGTGCGGGGTCCCCTGTCTGCACTGGAAAGTGTAGTAAAGATTAGAAATGGGGCAGAGGAGAAAAGAAGGAACTGGAAATAGGATACAGTGAGAAAAAAAAAATGACCAGAGATAGAGGAAGAGGAAAAGGAAGTGAGGAAGGGCGTGGGAAGGAGAAACTGACAGCGCCACAGTGCACGGAGCGTTTGGAGCCCCGCCAGATAGCGCTAGAGGGCTATTTATTGAAACCCGTTCTTTCCCCACCATAGGGAAACCGCTAAAATGGGAAGAAATCAAACAGGGCAAAAGCAAAATGCAACAATTCCACTACATACTTTATTTTTTTTTAAACTGTCCGTTGATTTGATCGTATTTCCAGGGAGAAAAGTCTGTGATAGAACACTAAGGTGTGAAAACTCAAAAACAAATAAATAAAAATAAACACAAAGCAAAAGCAAAAAAAAAAAACAAAAACAACAACAACAACAAAACAGTAAGGTGGTCGTGGTAGTGGCGTGAGGATAGGGGCCCCTTACCTCTGTAGACACCATCTAGAAAGACCACGAACCACAGTAAGAGGTAAGGAAGTGAGCAGAATTCCTTCTAGTGTAACTTTTCAGTTATACTGCTGAGAAGGTCAAAAACAGTTCACAAGGATGAGCGGAGGTTTTCGGAGAAGAGATGTTTGAAAAGTAATAAATGGCTCCAAGGGCTGGAGTGTGGGACAAACACGTTAATAGAAATGCCAAATAAAATATATATCACAAATTCCAACTGTCAGCCAGCAGGGCCAAGGCAGAAGACAACCCAAGTCCTGAGCCTTTGTCCCAATAGCACAAGGCTCAGGAATGTTTCTGCAAGGCCACAACACCCTTGGAGAACAATTTACAAACACCCCGGGAAGCCTGAAAAAGGGGAAAGGACTTTAAAAACTCACCCTCCTTTAGAACCCCAAGGAAAGTAGTGCGGATGTAAATGGAAAACCTGGGGGCAGAGGCGGACACGGAAAGAGAAAGAACAAGCGGATGGTGTGTTTTGGAGGTCCCCCCTTGCTAGATTCACTGATTCAAGGAAATGAATGTCCTTTGTTCCTAATGATACTTTACTTTTAAGTATCAACTTTGTTTTGTTAAAAACCCTGACATTTCATATGTCTACCCTCCCATTTTAGCACTGAGCTTTCCTTTGACCCAATGAAACCCCTCTTAAATCAAAGGAGTAAGTTATCGTTCATTAAACTGAGGAACAGAACCTCCCCAATTCAGACATAATCTCAGCTTTTTTCTAAAATAAAAGTCTCCTTGATACGAAATATTCCAAATCAAAACATTAACTAAAGTTACAAACAAGATTAAGGCTGGATTTACTGGCTCTGGTAATAAAGCATCAATTGTTCTAACTGTTGTAAAGAAGACAAAGGGGGTTTAAATCTAGTGATTTTAATACACAGATTAACACTTCAGGACCTCACAGTTCTGAGGAACTTAGAGTTATCTGTGCAGAGGATCTGGATATTGGGGGGGGGCATATAAAAAGAACAGCCGCAATTACCACCTCAGGGAGGCTGAACAAGTTCAGCTAAAATAAAGTTCGAGTTTATAAATGCTGCTTCAAATTAACTCCCCTCCCAAAAGCCAATGCCGTTGGACGACAGAACTAGGGGGGCTTACATTATTCCCTTAAATCCTTAATGTTACCTATAGTTACATTCCACAAGGGATCAAAAGAAGAAAGGGAGACGTAGAAAGGAGTGCTTTTCAGAAGTCTAGGAGATGCTTCAATAAGAAAGGGGTGATTAAAAACAGACTCTTAAATTTGAGAGGCCCAATTCTCTTTCTCATTCACCCCCCTTTGGTACCCCCCTTTCACCTTCTTTTTAATTCAATGTTCCCACCCCCTACTCCAGAGCTAAGTAGCTGATTTAAGATTGTGAAGAAATAGGTTTTACCAACCATATTTGTTCTGGGGCACTTGTAAAACGCGATTTGTAGAGAGTCTTTAGCCTTCCAATTGTCTTTGAATTGTTTTTACTGAAACAGATCTTTTGCAGTTAATGAGTCCCCACACAGCTGGACAGCTCCTCACGGACACTGAGAACTCTAACCCCAAAATGACCCCAATTTGACACCGCAAGATGAAATTTTACCGCCTGTTAAAACCATTTCCAGCCTGGGCAGAAGGAGCTGACTGTTGACTGAGGTGTGTATGGCGCCTGTGACCCCCATCTCTCGTTTGTCTCTGGGGCTGCCCCACCTATTTCCCTTCACCTCAAATGTGGGAGAGTAAATGAATCCACAAAGGCTGTGGAGTGTGAAGCTCTGAAAACAAGGTGTTCACACACAGAAGGAAAAGAGAAAGTGTGGACACCTCTCTGCTGTGCAATGGCTTCTACCAGACATGGAAATCAAGAATGGGGAGCAGAGGCAGTCCTTAACTACACAAAACCTATGCTGCTCTATTAATAAAATACCACAAGTTGTTGATGACCACAACTCGTGGTATCACAGGACTCAGGACAGATATCTGGAATCAACTCCAACTTGATCCCCTGTGCAATGCACTGCAGTGGTAGATTTTAACGCTAACATTTAAACTAACAGTTTCACCAATAGCATACATCTGTGTAACAAATCTTTTCAGTTACTAGGAAAGCAGCATCTTCTTTCAGATAAAGTGAATTTCAAAGCCAAAGAGGTTTCACCAGCATGCTATTTTTCAACCACCTCACACTTCTTAACTCTAAAAGTCTCCCTAAAAAGTATCGCTTTTTCTCTTTGAGACTATCTTAAAATGCCCTTCCTTTCTGCCCCTTTCATCTAACCAGATTGTCCTCTTGTTTGGTTTAATGCATTTGCCAACATGCATAAGAGGTTACATAGTGAAGGAGAGGAAGAGGTTCACGGTAAAACTCCTTCTGCAATGCCCACAGTATAAAGCAGAGTTCCCACTTTTCTTTTTTTTGTAAAACCTCAAATTACCACCCTTAATCAAGTCATCATTTCCTTAACGATTGCTTTAGAATATAGAAATAATCAATCTGGATTTTTACTCTAGGAGAAACTTTATTAATCCTGTTTTTTCTTAATGCTAAAGAAGTTTTACTAAATAAAGGCTGCGAGAAAACTAAACCGCTTTACAATATCAGCAAGGTGGGGGGCGCGTAGCGGTGTGGGAAAAGGCGCTAAGTATGTTCAGAGGAGGATGCAGAGGTTTCTCACGAAGTTGTTCTTGACAAAAGAAGCGTTTATCTCGGAAACTGGTGTGCCTTTGAAAAAGAAACTTCCTAACTGGCGTTTATTTAACCAGGATTTTTAAAATAGCAAAAATCCCACTGGCGATAATAAATAGCCAATGTTGAAATTAAGAACAATTAGAGGGGTCAAAACTGAGTGTAAACTCTGCCAGCCGCGCTGGGCCGACAACTTGGATCCAGTACTTTCCACAACTCTGTGAAGCAGAAATCAGTCTGCAGCCAGGCCAAATGTTCTCTCATATTCCGTGTCTGTCTCTGTGGTGTCTCCCCTACCTCTCTCCCTCTCTGTTTCCCTCCTTCTTACCCTAGGAGGATAAACTGAAGTTTAATTACACCCCCTTCCCAATAAAATTCTGAAGGACAACTTTTCCTTTTCTTTTTACTTACCCTTTCTTATGTGTCGACGAGTAACTCAGCATCAAATGAGACGGATATTTGTAATCTTGAAGTTCTTCTAAGGAGGAAAAATAGTGGTGGGGGGACGGTGGGGGGAAGGACCCTAGAGTCCTTCGGGTTCCTGAGGGGTCCTCTTGAAGCCAGACAGAAAGAGAGACGGAAACCCTTGACTGAACTCTGCTCCCAAAAGGTCCCTGAGCCCGCCTTCCCTCCTATAGTCACTGGAGCCAAACCCGCACGGGCCGCAGCCCCTCTCCCGGCGCGCTCTCCGGGCCTCTGCCAGCCCCTCCACACAGTCTTTATATGTGAGGGCCGATTTCCCGCAGACATCATTGTTATGATGGCTCATTTAATCAAACTGTTTAATTGCTCTGGTAATCACTATCATCATCACAGGTGCTCAATCATTCATCATTTTTGGAGGGCTTTATTGACCTCTGGAGCTCATTCACCAGCCCTAGGAAAACGAGGCCAAATTTCCTCAGACTCCGCATGGAGTCTCGGCATGCATTAGTTTTAGCTAGCTTGGGATGCTCAGAAGCTTGCAAGGAAACCTGAAAGATGCTAAAGGGGTGGAACTCTCTCTCTCTCTCTCTCTCTCTCTCTCTCTCTCTCTCTCTCTCTCTCTCTCTCTCTCTCTCTCCCTCGTGTGTGTGTGTGTGTGTGTGTGTGTGTGTCTGTCTGTCTGTCTGACAGACACGCGCGCGCGCACACACACACACACACATCACTTTACTATACCTAACCACTCCCATCCACCACCGCCCCCATGAGAAAGTCCAGTCAAAGGCACCCTTGCAGGAGACGCTACTTTCTATGTTACAGGATGGGTTCAGAGTTGGGAAGAGAGGCCGCAGTTGAACAGCAGACCCTTACTCTGTTTGCGGTTCTCTGGGCCTGGGGCCCGGAACCCAGGGCGAGGGTGAGAAGTTGGGAAGAGGGCGCGCTCCCAGTGCGTGGCTGGGTCGCGCTGCCAGCTGCCTGGTGGCGGCAGGGTGAACCCGGCTACGCGCGCCGGGTGACCAAAGCTCCGCCCCCAGCTCTCGTCTCTCGGTGATTGACGTGCAGCCGCCGGGAAACAGCAGCGCGGAGGTAAAGCCAGCTGGAACTCCGGCCAGAGATTGGGCGGGACCCCGGCCAGAACTAGTTTCTACCAAAACCTTGTCGGGTATTTACCTTTCTAACCCTACTCGCTTCCTTTTTCTTTTGGGAAAACTTCTTTAGGAGTCAGTCCCATCGTCCCCATCCAGCGAAATCTGCCCGGTGCAATTAACTCGTCCTTTAGCCCTCCTTACAACCGCTGCGCCCAAAGCAACCACAACAAAGCTGGGCAGCCAGCGCCAGCTACTCCTCGCAAGCATCTTCTCTCGCACATGCTTTTTAATCTTTCTCCTCCTAGATCCAAGATTCACTTTAGAGGCGCACACCGGCCGCGCGCGCACGCACACGCGAGCGCGTACACACACACACACACACACACACACACACACACATCGGTAAACAACAAACACCAAACAACTTCCCCTCCGCTAACTCCTACCCCACTAACTCCTACCCTACTAACTCATCCTGCTTTCTCCCTCCAGATTGTGCCCAGGATCCCTAGACTCTCCACCGTGGTCCACACTGTCTGCAGCGCACCGAGGGACTATGCTCGGAGTTCAGCTGCTCACATCTTGTACTAGAAAAAAATGAATCTTGACAACAAGGGCTCTGCATCTGTACGAGAAAGAAAGTGCCATTTAACAACAACAAAAACCCTAGCCCGGCGGTAGTGCAGTCGGCGGAGCTTGCTGCTCTAGGTTGTTAGCGGCAGAGTTCGGGACCTAGTAATCCGCCGGCAGAGGAAGGGAGCCGCGGAATTAAAAGGAACAAAAGCTAGAACGCCATGCCAAACATCCCCAACGCGACCCAGTTAGGCAGGAGCCAAGAGGAGTGGTGGGGAAATAAACGAGAAGTAAGTTTAAAATAAAAAGATCTGAGGCTGTACCGTACTTTCCCTGTGGCTTTCTGCAGTTTTCCTGTCTGTTCTCTCCCTGTCCTCTTCCACCTCTCTTCCTTCCCCCTCTCCAATCACGCGTGTTCTCTCTCTCTCTCTCTCTCTCTCTCTCTCTCTCTCTCTCCTGTCGCTCTCCCTCTTTCCCTCCCTTCCCCCTTTCCCCCTCCCTCATCCCCCCTCCCTCCCCTCTTCCTCTCCCTCCCGCGTCGTCCCCCTGGAGAAGCAGGCTTGCTGATTTGCTCCGGTCCTCTCCGCTCCAGCCTCCCCTCCCCCAGCACCCCCCCCCCCCGGGGCCGTCCGACCGCACTCGCTGCATATCAGAGGCTCTGCGCAGCGCGCTCCTCCTCGCTCCAGCTCCCCACTCCCGGGATGTGTCTCCGCCGTAGGACGGGCTATGGCCACCACGACTTCCGGGTTCCGTCATTTCGTTCTCCCGCCGCCGACCCGCGCCGCCAAACTGAGGCTCTACTATAAGCCCGGCTGCAGCCAACCTGCCAACACCTACTGACACTCACTCATCTCCCAGAGAGAGAAAGAGAGCGCGAGAGAGCGAGCGCGAGTGAGAGCGAGCGAGAAAGAGAGAGAGGGAAAGACAAAATACCTACGGGGGGGGGGGGGAGGAAGTCCAATTTTTGCAAACTATTCATTTTTTCTTGATTTTCTCCTTGCTTTCTTTGAACAATACTTTAAAAAGAGAGGATCATATTAGAGCTATTTTGGGGGCAACGCTAAAAGAGGGGGGAGGGGGGAGGAAAAATTCAAGAAACAGAAACCCCTCGCGGAGTTTTACTGGAAGAAAAAAACGGGTCTGAAAGATTGCTCCTCTTCATCATCATCAACCATCATTCATTCACTACCTTGACATTCCGGGCTTTGATTGACAGCTGGAGTGGCAAAAAGCCATGAAACTCGACAGTTCGGTTACATGTGGGCTGCTGACTGGCCGCTCGTAACCTTCAGTTCGGGGGCTTGACAATTTTTTTTCTTTTTCTTTTCTTTCTTTTCTTTTCTTTTCTTTTTTTTTCAACTGAGAGAAAAAGAAGAGAAAGAAGGGTAAAGGAGGACCGAAGAGAAGGAGGAGGGGAGGGGGAGGAGGAGGTGGAGGAGGAGGAGGAAGATCAGGAGGAGGAGGAGGAAGAAGAGAAAAAAGAGAAAAAGAAGAAATATCACTGAAAAAAATTCTTCGTTTACTTGACTGGGCTTTCCCCGCCCCCCTAAAAATAACATTGGAAAATTGGGAGAAGTCTCCTTGGTTTGGAAAAAAAAAAAAAAAAGGACTCTTCAGCCTAGCTCACTTTCTTATCCGGACTGGGATATTAAATATACGACACATCCAGGAGTTTATTGGAGCGCAGACTGATGGCGCAAAGGGTAGGTTTAAATCTCCAACACTTACCTAGATATAAATCCTGTCCTACAGGGCCCTGCCCCATGCCTCCTCTCCCTTTGAGCTGGCTGCTGCTGGTTGCTTGATAGTGATGGCGGCCAGTATTTTAAAAAATAGTAGCAAAATTATTCACCGGTTTCTTTCCCCCCTGTGCCTCTGCGTGTGTGAGAGTGTGTGTGCGTGCGTGTGTGCGTGTCTGGGCGCGCGTGTCCCAGCGCTGTGCGAGCGGGCGGGCGGCGAGTGCGTGTGAGTGGTGTGTGTGTGTGTGTGTGTGTGTGTGTGTGTGTGTGTGGTGTGTGTGTGTGTACTTGTGTGCAATTGTTACACGCTTTCGCCTCGCTCCAGCTTTTTACCCCGGCAGCGCGATTCCCCGGGTTCTCCTGCTGCTGCCGCTGCGCCTTTTTCGCCGCTGCTCGCGCGGCTCCGGGCGGGCGCGGGCTGCGTAGGAGCCGCCGGCTTGGGGCCGCGCTGCCTAGACTAGCCCCGGCTGCCTGTTTTGTCTCTGAAATTGACAAGGACGCAGGGAATCCGCTGCTAAATAATGTTTCTGGTAACTTTCACGTTATTCCTCCCCACCCTCTGCTCCCAGCCCCCGGGGAGGCACCGACCCTAGTCTTCCCTTGTCCTTGCCGTTCTCGGCCTGATTATTAGCGTTTTTCTTCTCTTTATTTTGTTTCATTTCGCCCTTTGATTTATTGGATCTCCTGGAGGAGGCGAAGGGGGGTAAGGGGTGGGATCCGGGGCTTCTTCCTCTAGCTAACTCCACTTCTCCCTGGGTTGGCTCGCTGGGGTTCTGCAGCCTCCAGCGGGAGCGGGGCCTCCCTGTGCCCCCCGGCGTCCCCGGCCTCTCCGCCTGATCTGCCTTCCCTGAATGCTGCTCTCGTCGCAGACTTTTTCATTTTAAAATTTACGACATCCTCTCCCAACTTTCAGATCTGTTGTTTCTGCTGGTTTGGTTTGTAGTGTGTTTAACTTGTGTCCGGTACTTTTCTTTTTTTTTTTTTTTTCTGACTTTGTTTTTATTTCTCTCTCTCTCTCTCTCTCTCTCTCTCTCTCTCTCTCTCTCTATCTCTCTCTCTCTTTTCTCTATGCTCTCTCTCTCTCTCTCTCTCTCTCTCTCTCTCTCTCTCTCTCTCTCTTCCTCGGTCTTTACACCCCCTCCCATCTCTATCCCATCTCCACTCCTCTGTTCCCTCTTTTCTTTGCTCCGGGTTTCTTTGCTTTCCTGTCTCTGCCCCCCTGGGTTCTCTCTTACTCTCTGTGCCGCCGCCCCCTCCTCTTGCCGGGCTCTGACAGTACGATGAGCTGCCTCATTACGGCGGGATGGACGGAGTAGGGGTTCCCGCTTCCATGTACGGAGACCCTCATGCGCCGCGGCCGATCCCCCCGGTTCACCACCTAAACCACGGGCCGCCGCTCCACGCCACGCAGCACTACGGCGCGCACGCCCCGCACCCCAATGTCATGCCAGCCAGCATGGGATCTGCTGTCAATGATGCCTTGAAGAGAGACAAGGACGCGATCTACGGGTAAACCGACCCCCGGACCCAGCTTACTGTGTGTGAGTGTGTGTGAGTGCGTGTGCTTGTCTCTGGTGGTGGTAGTGGTGGTGATGGTGGTGGTGGTGGTGGTGGTGGTGGTGGTGGTGGTGGTGGTGATGGTGGTGATGGTGGTGGTGGTGGTGGAAGGTTGGACCAGGGAGGCTAAGTGGGGACTTAATTCTGCATGAGGAGAATGCTTGCAGTGGAGAAAGACAAGGGAGGGAGCCTGCTTTTGAGTCGAAGACCAGAAAAATAGAACCTTCTCTGCTCCCTTGGTTCGGCCTCTCCAGACCCCACAGTCCTGTGTAAGGACTGAGTCCTTATGTCTTGCTGGCCGGGCCTTCTCCCCAAGGACAAGATTCCTGGCCAAAAGGCGCAGGGCTGGTTGTCTCCGGCTGCCTAACAGAGGCCTTGATTAAGAGGAAAGTTTTCTGCAGCCGAGAAGAAACTTCCAGTTCCCCTTTCTTTCTTCCTTTTTCTCACTCTTTCTTTCTTTCTTTTTCTCCCTCCCCTCCCCTTTTTGCTTCCTACTGAGGGCCTGGGAGTCACTAAACGCAGCTTGAGCTGGAATCAGGGCAGCTTCTGTCGGCCAGGAAGTCCTAATCACTCACTTCTTAATTCTCTGTAAATAAAGGGGGCAGACCTTGAAGTGCAGCGGGGTGGAAGAGACTGCCGCTTGCACACACAGCCGTTCTTGGGAGTCAGGGAAATGGCTGGAAATTATTTTATATTCGGAGAGATTGGGGAGGGGTGGGTAAGCACGGTCCAAGCTAGTACTAGCCGGGCTCTTCCGGCTGAGGGTAGGTGGGGAAGGCGGCGGGATGCCGAGGGGAGGGGACAGTGGGTAAACAGCAACTGAGCCTAAAGCCTGAGGCCTCAAGCATCCCGAGGTGTAGCTAAGCCGCCCGGAGGAACACAAAGGGCGTACGCGCCCGGCACTCACACTTCCAAGTTTTGAAACGCGGTTTATTTATTCTTGTGAGCTGCAACGCTGAGAGAAATGTGGTCTTTCGAAGGAAGCTCTTTCTTGTTTAACATTCTTAGTATTTGGTCCTACCACCGGAGCTTTACTGGAAGCAGAGCAAACAAGTTTATAAAGCAAAG
Source organism: Arvicanthis niloticus (assembly GCF_011762505.2). Classification (NCBI taxonomy): domain Eukaryota; kingdom Metazoa; phylum Chordata; class Mammalia; order Rodentia; family Muridae; genus Arvicanthis; species Arvicanthis niloticus. The sequence goes on along the minus strand of NC_047659.1, from coordinate 87,485,139 downwards.
GGTGGATAGATGAGACGAATACCTTCTTAAAAATCGGGAAATGTCTCTCCGATGTGGTTGTAGGTGAAGCCCTCGGCCCGGTCTGAAACGCCCGTTAGATTAGTTCAGATTGGGGGTTGGGGAGAGGACATCAAATAGTGTTCCCTGTCCTGGTTTGTGTGGCAGGCGTCTCTGGAGTGAGGACTGGGGTCTGGATCTACTCCGAGCTCTAAATTGCCTGGGCTTCTTGCTTATTTCATTACTTCCCAACTGAGTATATGTTTACTTGGCGGGCTAGAGTGGCCGGGGGCTTCTCGGAGCTGATCTGGAAAGACCTGTGAACCCAGGGAAAAGGCCAGGCTGTTTCCTTTCTGTTTGTGGCCCAGGCTCGGCTGATTGAGGGTGTAGTGTGTTGCGTGCCTGTTGTATTAAAGAAGGAATGCAAACCCTCCAAACTTGTTGATTACAGTTCTTGCTCCTTCCCCTCTGCACCCCGTCTCCGTGCGTGTGTCTCTGCGTGGCGCTGCCCGTTAGGCACCCGTTGTTTCCTCTGTTAGCGCTGGTCTTTGAGAAGTGCGAGCTGGCGACCTGCACTCCCCGGGAACCCGGAGTGGCCGGTGGAGACGTCTGTTCCTCTGACTCCTTCAACGAGGACATCGCGGTCTTCGCCAAGCAGGTCCAACCTTCTTGACCCGCTCACCCCCACCCCCCAGCAGCCCTTCACTCCCCCACCCCCTTTCTCCGAGTTTGACTTGAAAGAGGAGGAAAAGGCAAGACACCCGATCTGTTCCTCTGGCCCACTCGGCGCTCTGCGCCTCCTCCCCATCCCTCAGCCTGGAGGCGAATTGGAAAGGGAGATAAATATGGGTGTTTGTTTTTCCCCCCAGCCAGGAATACAGGGGCTCGACCCTCGAATTAAAGTTGACCTGCTCCTAATCTGGGGCTTGGCCTTTTCCCCGCCTGCAGCTACTTGAACAAGAATTGGGGAGAGGGGCTGGGAGGGACCTGGGAGTGCCCGGGAGCAAAGGAAGCAGGGCGCCTGGCAGTGAGGTCTACACGGGCACTGAGGTGCTGGAAGTGGGGAGACCCAGCCTCTGGCCCGGCTTCAGGCTGCTGAAGCCGGTAGTGAAGATCTGCGAGCCGCCTTGCCTACCCCGCTACAACTGGTGTAGGATATGACTCTCCCCACCGGGTCAGGACCATAAGGCCCTGCAGTTTCTCCACCGTCCCTACTCACTTAAGACACCAATCTGTTTCTTGGATTTTACCAAAGCCCCTGTCCTTTCTTCTGCCCCTGCCCTTCTAGAGTACCCGGTCCCACAAACCAGATTAGTGGCCGACAGGGTTTTTCCTGTTTTTAAATTGGCTGAAGATTCATTTTGACTTTCCCTGCTTCCTATAGGTTCGAGCCGAAAAGCCTCTTTTTTCCTCAAATCCAGAGCTGGATAATTTGGTAAGGCTCACTGTTACTTTCTTGTCCCCTTGCTTGTCTGAGCTCGGGCCCCGTCCCAAGCTCAGAGTCACCCGTTTGCTTCTGGAGCTCCATGGAGTTCCAGCAGAGCCCTCCTAGGGAAACACAGGGCAAGAAACCTATCTAGAGGCCCTACGTGGAAGGCGACCCAGGGGCGGTATGGACCTCAGGGGATAAAAAGCCCACCGAGGCAGAGCGGGCGCCGCGGCGCCGAGCAGAGTAGGGATGCTTCCCAGGTCTCGGCCTCGGGAGTGATTTCCTTTGCAGGCCAGGGCAGGCTGTGGAGCCCCGGGCTGCTGCCCTGAAGGAAGTAACTGCTCCGGCAGCGGAGGGCGGGCTAGGAGTGGGTTAGGGGTGAGGGCTATCCTGCGCAGGCCACTTTTAGGTGCAATTCTTTTGCTAATTTGCAGGATTTCAATATTAAAAGTACTTAAATCCTCTTTCAAAGGCTCTGCCTCTCCATTCATTTGGAGTATTTCCTTCTTCTGAGAGGAGGCTTGCTCTCCGTCTGCGGTTCTAAAAAAGCTTTTCTGTCCAAAGAAATGGCTCAGCTCTCTTCTCTTCTCTTCTCTTCTCTTCTCTTCTCTTCTCTTCTCTTCTCTTCTCTTCTCTTCTCTTCTCTCCTCTCCTCTCCTCTCCTCTCCTCTCCTCTCCTCTCCTCTCCTCTCCTCTCCTCTCCTCTCCTCTCCTCTCCTCTCCTCTCCTCTCCTCTTATTTTTCTTATATTATTTCCCACCCCCACCCCCCCAGTTTGACCTGAGGTGGAAGGTAGGAGGAGACAGTAAAAGAGGAATGGGTGGAGTAAGACCTGGTGGGAGAACCGAGCTTACCAACAGCTCACTGTGATGGCTAGGGAAAAAAAAAAATCATGCTAAGGCCACCCGGTACACTAATTCCCACCACTGTAGCCAATGAGGCAGAGATGATCAGTAATAATTTGGTTTTCTTATTTCTTGATGTGTGGGTTTTGCCCAGCCACCTGCTGGTTTCTTCTTTCTTACCCAATTCCCTCAGCACACTGCCCTACACACACACACACACACACACACACACACACACACACACACACACCTTGCATGTGTTAGAACCCTAACTCCATTCTTTTAAATTTCCCTTTCAGATGATACAAGCAATACAAGTACTAAGGTTTCATCTTCTGGAGTTAGAAAAGGTAAGCAGAAAACAACAGTCTGCACTTTGATTCTCTCAACTAGATGACTGGGAATGCTACAAGCCTCCAGGATGAGGGATTACACATCTGGAGATGTTGATCACGTTTTTTTTATTTCCTTCCTTTATAGACTTCTCAACCCAGGGACTCAGAGGATATGGGAATCAGGGCAGCCCTGACTTTTAAAGTCCCCACCCCCAGGCACTCAGGATTATTTGAAGTACAGCAAGAGCCATTTGTGTTGCTGGACACAATGTCTACTTGTGTCTCTATTAGCTCAGCTTATCATGGGTCCAGAATTCTTGCTGGGTGTAAGCAGAGAGAAGAGTCCTCTCTGGGGTGTCTTTGCATTGTTACATAGATCAATCATTCCCCTGGAAACATACACAACCGAATCACAAATGTCCCCAGTTGTAGTGTTTAAATGCTTCTGAGTTACTATCAAATCACACTTTCATCTCTGCTCTCCCAGTGTGAACCCAGTTACTTCCAGTTTAGTTTCTTTCTTTCTTGTAACTTGTTGCTCAGGGGAGTCTCTGGAGGATAATATCTATTACCACAATTGCCCTATTGTTTCCTTGCCTTTAACTCTTACAGCCTGTAATTAGAGTTATTTTGGAAGACATCACATTATTGCTCTCTACAAATGTAACCTTGCAACCTGATATTCTTCCTCTTTAAAAAATGAAACATATAAAGACAACCTGAGCTGAGCCCTTGCCATGACCCTCGTCCTAGGTCCACGAACTGTGTGATAACTTCTGCCACCGGTACATTAGCTGTTTGAAGGGGAAAATGCCCATTGACCTCGTGATTGATGAGAGAGATGGAAGCTCCAAGTCAGATCATGAAGAACTTTCAGGCTCCTCCACAAATCTCGCCGACCACGTAAGTCTGCAGAGCCCGTGGAGTTCTCTAAAGGCCACTGGGCAAAGCATTTTTCTAAAACCTTGTGGTACTGAGTTTTGTTTTTAAATTGTTTAGTTGCTTTCGGAGTTTTCTCTCCCTTTCTCACTACAAGTGTCATGGCCTTTATTTTGATTTCCCCTTTCTTGGACCCTGTCCTTATTTACGTTGCCAGTCAAAGAACCAGGGAGTTGATAGAATGATTTGTGCTCTTTATGTGTGAAGTTGCCTGAACCTGGTGGCTTGGGAGTTAGTAAATACTCTTTTTGGTATGATGGCCTCCATCTTTTCTGGGTTCTTTCTGTGTGTAATCAAGGCATAGTAAGAGACAAGACAGTTAGCTGGAGAGGAAGGAAGAGAGAGAGAGGAGAGAGACAGAGAGAGAGAGAGAGAGAGAGAGAGAGAGAGAGAGAGAGAGAGCAAGAAGTGACTGGGAAAGGAGGCCTATTTCTCTCCCAGAGAAGACAACCCTGAGAATTCCTGGCAATTTTGCCTTGCATTGACAATAAAAGGAGTGAATGAACACATTACAAGTCTCAGGACTTTTTGCTCATAGAAACTTATTGTCAGAATATGGTCTTATTGCCAAGTGCCTGAAGCATCTCTATAATAAAAGACAGCAACCTTGATGAACCAATTTTTAACACTGTATTACAGAAAGCTGAAGGGAATTAAGACTGAGTTCGCATAGGTTAGTGTTTGGGCTTTAACACTTTAACAGTTGGCGGCTGAGGATGGAGGATGTGGAAGATGCCCGTGGATGTCAAGCAGGAAAGGAGATTTCTATTCTCTCTGTTCTGAGTCTTCTTTTGGAACTGATATAGTGAATCTGATGGGGTGGGGAGAAGCATATGTAATGATACTCGAAGTCTGAAGAAGGAGCAAAGAGAAGAAGGATTGCAGCTGGCAGAGATGGAGGGGAGGCAGGGGTGCTGAGGTTAAAGAGTGGGTGTGAATAGCAGTGTATTTTTTGGGAACTCAAACCGGGAAGTGGGGAACAGGGTATCTATGTATTCATTTGAACTCACAACCTAAATGACATAGGCCAGAGTCTGGGTGATTTCATGGCTTAAATATTAATTTAACACCCCATAGAAGTTAAACAGGCATTGAGGTTTGAAGGCGGTTTGCATTCCCCACCCCCAAATTCCTGAGTCTCAAGAGGAATGAATTGAGCTACCTGAGGAATAATAGCTTTTCTGTGAGTTCTCTTCTTCCTCTACTAAAAGTTTTGAAAAGAAGCAGCCATTGGTTTTTAAAGATTAACCTTTGTACTACAGGAGACAGCAGCCTAAAAGTTCAATATAGTGAAAGAAAACCATAGCCTAGGATGTCCAGTTCTGAAATGAAATAAATGTGTTGCTAAAAGCTCCCATACCTGTCTTTATCCTTACCTGTTTCCAAAGCAACAGGGGAAGTGATCTGGGAGCAGCCTTGTACCTTGCATGTATTAAATGAAATCAAAAAGGTGTAGCAGCTATTGGAATTTTCTTCGCTTCTCTGTGTCTCGACAGTGTGTGTGTCCTTGTGGTCCAAGAAGCATGTTAGCTTCATAAATACTGATTTATTTTTGTTCATTACTTATTTCCCTCACTTTCTGTTTCTGAGTTTGTATGCATTTGTATTATGGGGGCGGAGATAAAGAGGGATGTATTTACATGGTTTGGAGCATGAGGGGTTCTCGTTCTTTCTACGTCAGAAGCTTATCTTGTTATTTTGTGTGTTTGTGACTCCTTGGTTTTCTACAGCACTATCTTGATAATAATGCCTTTTCTGGTGGATGCATGGAGTTAGAGCGTGCGGATGTTTATGTAGAAGAAATAAGATACACGAGTTGGGTTAGAGTTCTGGCTGATATACAATGCCAATTTGTGAAGATATCGTAATATTTAAATACAGACTCAAAAAGAAGGTGGTACCTAAGAGAATAGTGCTTAAATAATTTAACAATCGTCATCTTTGGATAAAAGAGTCAACTGTAGCATTTGTTGCTACCCTTTCAAGCCCCCAATCAAGTAAATATGACAACTGATTTATTTTGAATCCATGAGGGCTTGCCACCTCATTGGGCGTCATAATTTAAAGCCTTTTATTTCCTAGAGATCTGAACTACAGCATTTTTGCTTTAACCCCCTGCTATTTGTTTTGAAACGAAGCAATAATTTGTTCCACCAGCATACGGGTGGGAAATAGAGAGGTCTGGCCCATGCTTGTGTTTCTTGCGGGATGAGAGAGAGAAAGCCTTGAAGGCTCTGCAGTGTTTAGGTACCACAGGCATATTGACTGCATTTGTTGCTAGGCCACCCCCTCCTACCCAACAAAGGCCATCCACCTAAGGCTTTCACCCTTTCCTACAAACTTGTCATCCCTCAACCCCTCAGTCACAAGAGAAGGAAGAGACCACAGAACCCCTACCTGAAAGCAATGTAAGGGGACATTTTCAGCATATAAATGTGTCCAATTTGAGTCATCAGGTTTATTTTTTTCATTTGCTTTGATATGCATATTTAATGCCTTGCCCCAGGCTGGATCTCATTTGCTGTGCGCTGGCGCAGGGTGATGATCAGCCACTTCAGAAGGACCCAGACAGCGTGTTGTTTTCTCTGTTTTATCTGTTGGCCCACTATTCTGATCTACTGAGCTACCTCGTGGTTTTATTTGCACATGAAATGCCGTGAGCAGTTCAACTTATTGGCTATGAATAATGACAGCTAAAAAAGAAGTGTAGGTTCATTTATTGTGTGCCAAGGTTTCTCTTGTGGAGGTGACAGTTTGTGACAGCTGTTTGACACCCCAAAAACACATACACCTCTATCCTTATTAAGTGGTATCAAGCCTACATTGCGTGTGTGTGTGTGTGTGTGTGTGTGTGTGTGTGTGCAGGCAAGGAGAAAGAGTGAAAGAAAAAATATGAAAGACTAACTTTGTAGTTCTGTGCGCTAAAAAGCAACGAAGGGCGAGATGTTATGCGCCAATATAGTTTTCCGTTCACTTATTAAAATACTTGAAAATATAAATGAATGAAGGGTGTTAAATGCATAAGTATCTTCAAAGCTAGTGTTCTCAGCAGACTTTTAAGAATGGCTTTTATGTACTGTTACCGGGTAAGCTGTGCTAATTCCACATTCTGCAATGTCACATAAGTGTTTCGATACAACATAGATGCATTACAAGAAGACCCATAATGGTCTTGCATTTTGTTTTTTACATTCCATGAGGATACTGGGTTTGTTCATTTATTATTAACAAACATGATGTGCATAGTGATGAGAGGAAGTTTAGAACTAAAGGAAAAATAAAATGTGCAACTTTGGCTGCTAGGCTGTGTTAACTAAATTCTTGAGGGATGCTTATTTTTTAATGTTAGGATGTATTTTTTTATCTCATACTCTTACTATAGCATAAGAATAGTAGTTGCAGGTAGCAGTAATGGCTCTGATAGTGTTCTTTGCAATTCTGTTGAGGGAAAAAAAAAAGATGATAATCAAAGGAAACTCAACTGTGTTTCCAGCTGCAGCTAATGTTAAGTTTCTCAGACAATCAAATTTATCATGTTTTAAAACAAACATGTCACAAGAGCATTTTTTAAAGTTTCAACTTGCAAACTGTTGTAAAATAATTATGTTTTTTCTAGACTGTTGAAGTACTGAAAAATAGGAAATATCTTATTTTTATATTTTTATATAATTTGAGATCAACTTTTTAGGTCTAGTACAGACAAATGAGTGTCAGCATAATATTTATGCATAAATAGATTATATATCTTTATTGATATAAAATTCACATGAACCAAATATGCTTGTTTGAAATAGATTCTCTTAGCTACACATGTTGATAATGCATATGATTATATGGTTATGGTATTCCTGCTAATAGTACCAAAAGGCTATATTTTATTTTCTTTGAAAGAATTAAGTAAAAAAAAAATATAGTTATATGGATTAATATGAATTGGCAGTTATCTTAAAATTGATTGGTTCTGATAACATCATAAACAAATGACATTTTATTTTCATTTCTGTGCTGTCATTTGATTGAACATATGCTGCTATTATTTTGCATTTCTGAATTGTCAAGTATATTTATATCAATACAGGTTTTTTTTTTTTTTTTAATGAGTTAGGTCAGAGGAAGGAATTACCAGAATCTCTCTCTTGACAGAAAATAGTCAAGTGCTGGTAGATAAATTCCATTATTACCTAAAAAAGTAGAAGCGACGCCAGTGAAAATCAGTTTAAATTTGTGTGCTTGGTCTATTGAAGATGGAGGAAGAATAGTGAGATCTAATATTAACATTATTAACACGAGTGATTTCTTTTGTTTGTTCATTTTTACACTGAAGTGTGACACTAGGTGTTAGGCTGTGCTAGATCCAAAGCCTCTGGGATCCAGTTTCAGAAAGTTTTACTTTGGAGCTCAGTGTCCTGTCTTAAAGACTCTGATAGAGGACAGGGCTTTCTATTCATTGTTGCTGCTGATGTTTCTGCTTGTTGGAAGCTTCCCTGTTTATTTCTCATCAAGAGCATCATTTACATCATTTCAATTATTTAAGTTGTACAGTTGCTGCATGTCTTCAGCTCTACTATAGTGAAGTGGTGGAATTTAGGCATGCTTGGCAGCCACATAGACACTCAGAAATCTCTGAGAAGACTTGGTGTTATTTGACGTCATTGTGTTGGTTGTTGACTTACTAACTGGTCTATGAGATATCTCCGCACACTTTGAAAGTCACAGAAAGCATCTTATACCATAAGTTATAGTAACAAGTGTGTTCCTGTCTTCTTTGAGAGTCCACCACTCTATGGAGTGATCATTTGCAAAGGGTGTTGCCCTTGTATGAGACGTGGGTATGCATTAATTCCCAAAGATTGAGTCAATCAATCTTTGGTACAGATGCTAAGGTAAAAAATCTCCAGTTTTATATGTATTTTAAAAACGACTCAGCTTCTAAAAGTACACACTGGTGTCCTGAGTTCTTGGTCAGCATCACAATCAAAAAATTGAAATTCCAACATTTATCCCAGCCATACCAGGAACGTTTTTAACTTGTGGACTTGGATGCTCCAGAATTAAGAGTGCTTACATCCTTTTTAAGAACAGTTTTCTCTGCACTGCTAATTAGAACTTAAAACATCATAAAACCATAAGAAATAAGTAACTTAATATTAGTTGAAAGTTTTGACACACATAGACCTTCCTTTTGTTGTTTAAATGTGTCTAGACAGACTAGTCTGTGTTCCTCTTCAGCTAATGAACATGTTTCTGAATGTGCTTTCTGTTACTGTTTAGCTATGAACACATATCTTGAATCACTTTACTGTGCTTTTATGCTCCATATACACTTCTCTGCTGATGTTATTTAGTTATATGGGCTCTAGAAAAATCTGTTGGCTATTTTTAAAGTACTTTTCAAAATAGAAGTTAGTGGACATGACCTTGGGAATTATCTTGTGTGACTTCATAATTTTAAAGAGATAAAGCCCGTAGTCCAAAAGTCGTTGAAGCCTTCACTCCAGTCACATGACTTGTTAGAAGAGGCCCCAAGAGTCTTGGTTCTGTCCGTCTGTTTTCTCCCCTGTCTCACATTCAGGGAATAGCTTTTCATACGAAGCCTAAAGGAAGGTGAGCTCAGATCTTTTTTGTCAAATCTTGAACGCAATAGTGGCTCCTGTGTCCTTCTTCAAGCCTAAGACATTTTACTTTTACGGTTTTATTTAGAAGCTCTTGCGTATTTTACCCCAGTGACCCCACAGATGAACTGTGCTCTGGGGTTTGGGGGGATACTCTGTCATAGAAAACACTAGCAGTTGGCCAGGACTTATTAAGTATTATCCTATAGGCAGCACACTCACAGAAGTGCTGTTCTGGTTTGAGGTGTAATTGCAGCCTACCTACAACCTCAACAAAAGCAGTGCACAGAGGATTTCCTTCTTGTGCCCAGAGACTCTTGTCCTCTCATCTCTTTTCTAGATTTAGCAAAAATTCAATGATGGTGCTAAATCAATTTTTTTTTTAACTTTCAAGGGAGAAAACACTGGCAGGATTGTGTTTTCTAGGGAAAGCCCTGTGCAAATGAGAAGCCAAGGAGAGCAGCCGAGCGCTCTCCTGTGGCCCTGCTACTACAAGCTCTGCCCATATTGTCTCTTGCTTTTATATTAATTACAACTTGCATTATCAGCTGTGAGTCTGTGGCCCAGCAAATAGAAAAAACTGCCCCTGGAGACGGAGCTTCTTGTATCTATTTCCCATCTCCTATTGTGCACAACTCGGTATTCAGTGCTTTTCTCCTGGTAACGCTGCTCTTTAACACAATTATATAGAGAACAAGGGGAGTACCTTCTTTGACTCCCAATTATTAAAGCCGCTGGGAATAGAAACATGTTCCCTCCTTGCCCTGGGGTGTCTTCATGGTATTTTTGGCTGGAGAACAGGACATATATTGTGGAATGTGTACACTTGAGTTCTCCTCTACATTGATACATGCAGACAGTAATTCTCCTTTATTTTTCTACATACGTCATGTGTTTTTACATGCTTTTGTATGCCACATTGGTTCAGGATTCACTCAACTTCTGCTTATAATTTGGCGGAGAGCCAGGTGGTTATTCTTGAAGGAAACTTGGAAACTATCTAGGAGGGGGAGAAGGGAAGCTGTGATACACACAAATATTTCAGTCTAAGAAAAACCCAGTATTTGTGGCTAATGCTTTATATTGTCTATGTAGATTGTGAGGTTTTTTTCTTTTAATGACCAAGGAGAATTACTTATTTACTTATTTATTTTATTTATTTATTTATTTTGGTTTCTATTGCCCAGATTACCCCCATGTTTGTCTTTATAAGTGATCACATCACTATGTGTAGCTTTATCTAGACGTCTTGGGGTGAGTCACTACCCCAGAACTCCCAAGAGATCTGTCTGTCCATCATTCTTTCAGAGTAGACTACTATCATGAGGTTCCCCTCAGTTTGCTTCCTCCCTCCACTGAACATAGTGCAAGCGCAGGAGATGTCAAAGAAATGTGACAGTTTTTCAAGAGAGCTTGTTTGTTTGTTTGATTTGATTTATTTTTTTAAGAGGTGAGGAAGAGAAGAGGTAAGAGACAGGGAATGGTAAATAAGGTAACGGGAAAAATTGATGGCTGTACTGAAAATCAAAGATGTAACTTGTTTGGTGGAACCCATTGTTCTTAGAGTAATGTGGACAAATTTGGCTTACCTTTCGCTTCTCCACATGTCTCTACACTTGCTTCTGAAAGCCACTGAAAGAGAGAGACTAAATTGTGAATTAATGAGGCTTGACTTTAAAGTTCTGCCCAGGTCTAGCTGATAAGAACACACTTGTGTTTTTTAGTTTCAGGAATTGCTTATGCAAGAACCCTTCCCATCATGCCAGAGCTTAAATAGAAAGGCCTGTCCCAGCGCCATCCGAACAATTATATAATAGTTTTGGATGACATTTGCCTTAAAACACAGTTGAGGTGTTAGTGGTTAATTATTGTAATTTTCATGAAGGGTAAGGAGCTTTTATGGCAGCCAGCTTCATAAAAAGCCTGAAGTGCATAAAATTTATATCATCGGCTGTGTACACTGGAAAGTTCAGTTCAAGGGAAGTGTTCTACGTAGGAAAAGTACATGGCATCTCCCATCCCCCTCTTCTATAATTCTTCTAGCTTTTTATTTGACCACCATCCAGTAAATATCGGACATGAAGAGATTGCAAAGCAACAGATAACTCGGTCTAATATATTCTACTAACTTTCATTTCCTAACCAATCTTACCTTTCTTTCTTCCTTCTTTCCTTCCTTTGTTCCTTGCTGCCTGCCTTCTTCCCTCTCTTTCTTCTCTTCTTTCTTTTTTAAATACAGGTTCTCACTGTGTAGTCTAGATTGGACTCAAACTCATGGCAATCCTCCTGCCTGAGTCTCTTGAGTGTTGCGATTATAGGCATGCCCAGCTAATTCCTTAATCCTCTTTTTCCATCACATCTTTATTGTAGAGATCTGAACCTGAACTGTATTTACAGTCATGATTTCTACTCCCTGGTCTTGACTTTGAGTCCATGGCTGGCCTGGTGACACCTTCAATAGCACCACTCCACATTAAGATTGTTGATCACAAAGATCTGGATTATGTCAGCATCTATAAAAATTCCAAATAGTAATTTACAATCTGTCTGTTGCTATTGCTCTATGCAAGAATATTTCTTTCATTTGTCTTACTTTGGTTTCTGGCTTTATTTTGGTAGCATTATCTGCTGTAGGTAAAGTAGAGAGCTGGTGTTGAGGGAAAAAAAAAGGCAGATTGACTTTTTTTCCTAATAAACTCTATGTCTTGGTATTATGGAAAGATAGCTTTCATATTTCATACTAAATAGTTTGTATGTGCCTTATGCTTCTGAACTATTGCTTACCAATTCTAGTAAAAAGCAATGATGCACTCTGAAGGACTGCTATAGCTTTAAATTTTTGCCCCGTACCCTCTTCCCCAACCCTAAAGAATTCACTTGCCTGTAGCTTCATAGGTTTAGTCAAAGCCCTAGCACATGGGTAACAAGTGTACAGCCTTGGCTCCAAGTCTGCTGGGTTTCATGTGTGGTGCCTGTTCTCCCTGTCTGCCAGAGGAAATTCCATCTCTGGCCTGCCTTCATGTGGTGCTGATAAAGTCCTTCCTGTACATTAGAATTCCTGTTTCCCTTTAAGCTACAGCATGGGATATTGGGAATGATCAGGAAAGGGGAGGGGAAACAGGAGACGAACATATCAGTAAAGTAGCATGAGCTGGTATCTCCCGGTTTGCCTTTCAGTCAGGTCATCGAAATTCTTCCAGAAGCCACTGTTCAGCCGTTTAAAGCGAAAGTCTCAGGTCACTTGCTAAGTGGCACGCAGCTCTTGTTAGTTTCATTTTTAAAATTACCATTTGTGCTAATTGAAGCAGGCTTTGGTGGCTTCTGAGATACTGATGCTATGGTTAATATTGCTTCTGTTGGCTGTACAATCTACCTGTTGGTAACACTTGGAGAGTTCAGACCAACCACTTTAGGATATGCAATTGAAAGGTGTAAGGGCATGTTCCACCAAACACTGTTGATGCCGTGCTCTTTGGAAGGCAGTTTTGGATTTTGTGGAGGCTTATACTCTGATGGATTTTGTTTCTAAGAGCACCAGGAAAAAAAAATGTCTCCTGCTTCTAATAGAAAAAAACTGACAAAGACAATTTAAGGCAGTTTTCCCTTACTTCAGAAGTTAACTTTACTGCAGTGTAAATTTGTGTATAGTAGGATGTATCTTTGAAATATGTGTGTGTGTGTGTGTGTAACAGAAAAAGAGGGCACAGATTAGCATACGTGTGGAAACTTTTGAAAATACTAATATGTACATTTTTTTCTCCCTCTGTGCCTGTATGTCTTCATGGCTCCTCATTTATGGCTCAAATGGTAACTGTGGGAAAATTCCTTGGCATCCTGACATCAGAACCCTTCATCCTGGCGAGACCACGATGATGCAACCTCAACTCACTCAGCAGGCACCCCAGGACCCTCCAGTGGGGGCCATGCTTCCCAGAGTGGAGACAACAGCAGTGAGCAAGGTAAAAGGTTAAGAATTTTCCTTGTACAAAAGTAAACATGATCAAAATGACTTCAGCATTTCATGGTATCAGTTTGTGTAAACAGAAGAGGGGCTGGTAAAGGTGTAGGGCATATTGCTAAACTTTTGGTAGGAAGACAGGTTTCCTCTTGTTACTTTTATTTAAAGAGTTAAAATGAGCTATTTAATCTTTAAGTCCGTGTTACAATAATAATTGATTAGTTCTGCCAATTCTCCTACAAATGCGGTTATCTACACTACTTTGGTGTATATCAGAAAAACAGGCCTACCTAACTGCTATAAACCAGAAGTTTGAATTATACTGTAAACAGGATATTTGCTTCTAATATTTACTATAAGAGTTTTTTATAATTAAAGCAGCATGAATTGAAAGAATATAAGATACAGAAATCTGTTCTTATTTACTCCAGAAATATGGGGAAGGAGTTTGAAGAGATTTATACAGATTTTTAGTTTGAGAAGATGGATTTCGAAATTCTTCAGATGTTGTTTGTCCTTGCTTCTAGACAGCTGAAGTAGTGACTTTTGTCCTAATTCAAAAAACAAAACAAAAAAATAGAAATGTAGAAGACAAGGAGAACAGCTGCAGATGTTCAAGAAGCCTTCTGCAGTTTGTAATGAATTTTGCCATTTACAACAGAGAGCAATTATATGTTGGTAGGAAAGACTCTTCTATGGATAAAATGATCATTTAAAAAAAAAGATGCATTATTGAATGTGGTCCAGGAATGTATATAGATTTTACTTTTTAATATTTTACATTAGATGGTGTCTGATCTCTTAGGTCTATTTTATCTCTATTATGATTCTGTTTATGGCCATAATATTTAAGCATTAGACAGGTTTCCAAGTCAAATATTGTCTAACAGCTTGAGCTGTAGTGATATAGGCCATCTAAAAGAGAGCTGATGTCCTGTGTGTATCTACCCTTCTTCATGTTTCTGTCTGGGGATTTTGGACTCCTGATTTTCCAATCAAGTGTAGAAAGCCGGCCTTTCTAGGATAGCTTTTACTTGTAAGTGAACTCTATTTAGAATCTGTCTTTTCAACAAGTTGCAACTCATAGACAACGTACTACCGAATACCAAGCTACAGAACTTGTGAGCTATATGTATACTGGTTTGGGTACATCAGTTGGACTGTTTGTAAAATAAATTTCATTCTAAGATGTTTTGAAGGAATCTTGTACATAGATTCAATCATGGAACTGAAGTTCAGGGGTTTAACTGAGGTTCCAATTGACCCTGGGTCAAATGCAGAAAGCTTTCAATCATTCAGTCCTCCCCAGTGCTCCAAGTTAGGGTAACACAAAGGGTGAAATATCTATTATAAAAACAAAACACCCTCAACATTGCAGGGATGGGTGCGGGGAGAAGAAGCAGACTTAATGGCCTAATGAGGCTATCTTCCAGAAACTTCTCCGGTGTGAGGCTCCCTCTGACCTTTCACTTGGCTCAGGAGCCCAGCGCTTCATTTTTCACATTCTTGCAATTACGTTAACGCTTCAAGCATTTCTGACTCCAAGTCAGCTAGCGACACCAGGCATAACTCAACACTGTGAGTTTTTCTCTTCTCTGTAGATTCATTAACAGGTCACCAAGGTCCCAACTGAAATTTAAAACTGACTGGTTCTGTTGGGTTTCTTGAGTTATGGCGAGAGGGAAAAGAGGAAGGGTCAGAGAGGAGAGGAGGCAGAAGAGGAACTGAGGTGGGCTTAGTGATCAGGGAATAACCACCACAGCAAACAAAGCATGAAGTTTTATCATTTTACTTAGTGAGTTCTGTTTTATTAAGGGTTTTTGGTCAGGAAAGAGAAAGACATGTAAGAGCGATCCTCTGGGGAGGGAAAAAGCCACTGATCCCTTCGTTCTGTGGGTAGCTGCACCCACTTATCCCTTGCTGAAGGATTTGATCCCCCAAGCTTTCTGTTCCTTTAATCATATCTCTGTGGGATTAAAGAATGGACACGGTGGTTTATGTATGTGCGCACGGGGAAGTCTGTCTCTCCAACAGCCTCCTCAACTGTATTAAAGTTTGAGAGAAAGCCGGGGAAAGTTATCGTGTTGATAAGATGGCAAAAGTTGGTGCAAGGAGAATTTTTCTGCCTGACTCACTGGGTCAGTAGTTAAAATTCATGCATCGAGGTGTTCTGTTCTGTTTTGTTTTGTTTGTTTTTGACAGCAGATTCTAAAATTTAGATGCGAGACTTAGGTATGTTTTGCTCCTATAATCTTTTAAACATGTTAAAGCTATTTTGATACTTTGTTCCACCAAAATGCTCAGAGTAGCTTTCAGTGGGGAAAGATTAATTATCTGCTTCGGGGCAAAGTCAACAGAGATATTGACTGAAATCACATATGCTTATCACAGGTTAGATCTTAGAGTTGATGTAGAATGGAAAACCTGGGAGGGAAATTTACGTCTTTCATATTAAATATATCATAATGTTTCATGGAAACCTAAGTTTGCAGTTCACAAGAGACTTTAGTTACTTCTTCAGAATTTATTAGCACAACAGGCATATGGAAAACTGCAAAACGATTCAATTTCAAAACAAATTATGATAAACAGAAGAAATAGGAATGAATTGTACTAAATACAATGTTTTCATACACATTTTAAATTAAACTTTAATAGCCATATGCTATAAAACAATACATGCATTTATGTTGCTTTATAATTTTTGTGAATATTTTCACAATAATGATTCTCACAAATCTTTACTTTGGAACCTAAAAACATCTCGCTTTATGACCTGATACTGAAAGAGCTCCAGTTACATGGGTGAAAGGTCACCTTTTCTCTCAGGAGTTTATATGATAAACAGAATGGAGAAAAGGAAGCAAAATTTTTTAATAATGTAAAAAATGAACTTGGAGAAATGTAAGGTCTGGTTTTATCTTTCCAACCACACACCAGTCAACTGTATTAATATGAGCTCAACTTTTCATTCACTAAGTTTTCTGTTTTCGAAGAGCAGCCAAAGGGAGGGCGTTTGTCTTGTTAGTCACATTCGATGAGGAAGGAAATCTGGTTTTTCAAGGATAGAATTAGGGTGCAGGCTCAGAGCTCTGGGGCAGTAACTGCCTGTCTTTGTGCCTGACTTCCCGGCAGTAAAATGGGGCCTGATAATAAGGCCTGGAGTTCCTAGTTCTGTACCTGCTGCTGAGTCAAAAGATGCTTTGTGTTCCATTGTGTACTTGCCAGAGTGAAGACTAAGAAGCAGCTTCCTCTCTCCTAGAGCACTCTGAGAGCCTTAGATAAAAGGCACAGTATATGTACAAAGTATTATTATTATTGATGGGTTTGTGTAACTCCCATTAACGCTGATGGGAGTTACACATGTGAATTGGCAAGAGAATAGACCCCTCAGTGTTTAGAGCACATGAAATTTACATTTTTTCCAGTGCTGTAATTGAGATGTTGACAAATTGGAGAATATTGATGAGCCTTTGTTTTAAGTATTTCGTGCCAAGTTTGTTTTATCCTTCCTGGTTTGAACAATGGTCTGGGTTCATCAGCAGTGAATAAAAAGGGTAGAGTAAAGATAACTTTGTATTTCAATATTTTGATGTGCCAATATGAAATAAATTGTCTTAGGCAAATGGAATATGCTGTTTTAATCATTAGCTATGCATGAAAGAAAAATTGATGTTGACATCTTTGCTGTAAAATCGTTGTAATGGGGCCTTCCTTACAATTCATTTTTGTAAAATTCATTTTGTACGTTTTGCAGCAATTGAACAATCCCTGCACTGTGAATAGGCAGGATTCCCAGAAATACCGAGACAGTTGGCCCAGTAACTGCTGAGCTCACAGTGCACATCACACACACGTTAACCATCCTGTTGCCAGACCCAGATTAACCCAAATACATGAACATGTTAGCATCTATATCTCTAATCACTCAAGACCCAGGGCTGTATAAGCCAGCAGGGTTCCCTTCGACTCTGCCACCAGGCCCCTCCATTGATGTCACCATCTATCATCCAGGCAACAAGGCTAGAATCCCACAGCTAGATGTTTATTTAGTTATTGTACAGTTATTTAGCAACCATAGTGTTGAAATCTGCAAATGTCCCCTTAGTAATGAATGGAAGTTCTTATAGTTAAGCACATGTGTAAGATAGTATGACACTTTTTAGCTAATACTATATTGCAGTTATAAAATAATATTTTTCTGCTTTAAATATTCCAGTTATGTATTTAAAGGAGAAGGTGGGGAACCCACTTACTGAGGGTCCTGAATATTCTCTGCTGGGATTTCTCATTCAGTCTAGGAAAACTCTGTCTATGGAATGTTTTCATAGTGGCGGCAATCTCTTTAAAATAACCCTAAATACAATATGACAGGCACCATCTGGCATCATCCTTTGCTAGTTGCTTTTAACTTTTATTTTTCCTAGAGTTAAGTTCACCCCAAACTGGTCACTAGCTTATGATAAAAGTATACTAGCATCCCTCTTCTCCTGATTGTTATCAACATTTTTTTCTCTTCAACTATAATTGACAGTTGAACACGGGCAGAGAAGAAGCTGTTATGTATAAAATATTCATGTGGTACTTCCTTTCCTTCCCCCCCCCAAAAAAAAACTAAATAAATATGAAAGCCACCTTTCAAACATCAGCAAACACTTAGGTATGTTTTGTTGATGTCTTAGGACATTTTAGGTAGTCGCCATCGGAAATAAAATTAAAAGCTTCTAATAAATACTTGTTCTAGGAACATGTAATGGTTTCCCATAAATGCTTAAAAGGGTTCTATAATAGCTGTTAATTTTGCTGGTTTCATTCATATGTATGTATGTATGTATGTATGTATGTATGTATGTATGTATGTATCAACTTACCTGAAAAATCCAGAGTTGGGATTTCCAGATTTTTTTTTTAACTTAGTCATGGAAAGGGATGTCTCCTGATGCCAGTTAGAGTTTAATTTAGAGTAGTAATTAAACTTGAATACTGCCTCATAAACAAAAGATAAACAATAAACCAACCACGTTCCCTGCTGTTTCATAGCTTTCTTTCCCAGATGTTTTAGCCTGATAATTTTTACACAGTGAACTACCTAACATGGAGTTTTGTGGACAGAAGTCGAAATAAGTTTTCTTTTCCCCTCCTTTTTCTCCATTCTCTTTCTTTTTAATCCAGTAATTTTTTTTCTCTCTTCTATAAGTTCACTGAGGGGATTTTCTATCCTTTACATATATTTAAAGTCTGGTAAAATACATACTTCATGCAGATGTGTTTTATAGATAACTCTGATTTTTTTCTTAGCTATCATGTATTGATTTTCTTTCTAAACTCATCTGGTCTCCAATTTCTTTCATACTTAGAAAAGGAGCACATTTTTCTTTGAGTCAGAGTTGATGATAAGTCAAAGGACAAGCAGACTTGATGATGGAGAGTCTTTTTTTCTTTTTCTTTCTTTCTTTCTTTTTTTTTTTTTTTTTTTTTACCCTGCTTCCCTTCCTGTCCATGTATCTTCCTCTTCTACCAGGGCTACTGTGTGGTTGTGTTCTTCTCTGGGTTCTGAGGGTGTCTCAGTCCAGTTCTGGATTCTTCCACTGTCAGCCATGATCCTTCTGATTGTCAGGTACAAGTGGGCTGTTCAGTGTGGAAGCCATGTTATTTTCACTGGGTGGGGTAATTACTGAAAGCTGAGAATAGCGGCACTAAAGACAGGGGGATACTTTCATGATCCCATTAGCATAAGAGAGGGTAAATTATTCATGCCAAGTGAGGATTCTATGGGGAAAAGTATAGTTAATGCACAGAGTTTTTAAATGTATCCCTTTCTGCTCTGAGACTAAATTCTCGTTGGAATCAGTTCTCAGACATTTACGGGAAGGCTCTGGTGGCGTGTTAGATGCAGCTCATGTCTCTGTGTTTGCAGCGTTCTCAATAGAGACCATCTGGCAAAGATCCAAAAGGTGATTAAACAAAATGATCAGCTCTTGTTGCTGTGTTACATGTCCAATACTCGGGATTAAAAAACATGACCCACGACAGTCAAGCTAACGTCGTGCGGCTCACCCTTCCCCCTCCCCTTCCCGTATAAGAATTCAGATGGCCCACAAATGTGTGAGCCATCTTTGTGTCCTTATGGCCCATAATCATGAACAGGTTGTGCAAATGGTTCTTTCTGTAGCACTGTCTGTTCCAGCAGCATAGAAGCATTTCATATTAATTGGGTCAGTCTAATATTCATATTGACATGGGGAAAAATTACTAAAATTTATTCTTATAGCAGACAATGAATATGTGTGTTTTCTGCCATGAGGGGAGTGAAGTCTGGCAACTGGCTTGTGCAACTGATTAATTTTTCTTAAAACTGGAGAAAATCAAAGCGTGGAAGACTGTCAGTCTGCGGAAACAGCGCACAACCCTTTATAACTAAACAAAATGGACGGGGTGGGGGCTCTCGGGGAGCGTGTGGAAGGGAGCTCTGGTGTTAACACCATAATCAGGGATAAATTTACAGTGCCATTCTGAAGAGCCCTCCCTCCCCATAAACAAGCTGATAATCACAGGGAAGCTGACTCCCAATTAGCTTTTCCTTCCCTCACCCGGATCAGCATGTTTATGTGTCTTCCTTAAGCTTGGATATGTCTCTACTGAGTTGCTACAGCTCATGTCAAATTCGAAAGTTTGGAAATGAAATGTTTGATTATGAGGAACTGCTGCTAATAAGCAAGGTAAATCCAAGCACTCATTTCACCATGGAGTTAAGGTAAAAATGCCAAGATTTGTGACTAAGGGACAGATGTATCTTATCTGTGGGGTTTGCACCAAATGCCGAGCAGAAATATAAATTGAACAAACCAGACATTGTGAGGAGTGATTGAAGAAATATTGAGATGAAATCTTGGAATGAAATATATATGTATATTTATAACAATGCTGTGAATTGCTTACATGGCTCATTTGCATGAGCCTGAACAGTGATTTTATTAAGGGCAGTGGAAAGTCTGTCAGCTAAGGCATTCAGAATGCAGCCCTATTACTCATTAGGCGCTTTGGAGACTGAGGCTGACCATTTACTATTGTGGAAGCCTATGACTGATCGCACAGGATGCGTTTTAGTGCAAATGTCAAGAGAAGATAGAGAATAAAGCAGAGAAGGAAAACATTCTCAAAAACCACTTGAAAACATCATCATTCCCTGTCAGCCGCCCTTTCGCAGGGAAAGCGAAGCTGTAGGTGAGGAAGGCGGAGGGGCAGAGGACTAAGGAGGGCAAGTGAGATCCCCCTAGAGTCTGTGCCTTGTGGCAGATGAAAGGGACTTGAATAGCCTTGGGGGTCTTAAGGCTATTATAGGGCAACTCGTGCTCTCTTATCATGCTGATTTTTCAATTGATTTTTGGCTGAACAGTACTTGTTGAAGCCCTCCAGAGCATCAAACACAGCCTTATGGCGCTATACATCGCAATACACGTGTACTATTTTTTTCCTCCTTCATTGTCTTTGCTCCAGAAGAATAGTCTGTGAAAACATCAAGTTATCCACCCCCTTCCCATCCGCCTTTCCTATTTCTACCCATAGGGAATCTCTTAAGATTGTTTCTGGGTTTGTTTGTTTGTTTGTTTGTTTGTAGAAGGGGTTCCTGGGAGAACTTTGTATTTATCTTCCCTTGTTCACATCTGTCTTTGATTCAACCTCACAAAACATTTTTTTTAAAAAAAAATTTTTTTTTCTATGTCACAGCAGACAATGTTTTAAGCCACTTTAACTTACCCTGTGTTCTCTGGAGTAATCTATATCTTTCTGGTGACAAGCAAAAAGGAAACTGAAAGTTGTTAGCTCCTTGCTAAAAGTGGAGTGAAACTTCTTAATATCCCTGCTGAGCAAGGATAAGTTCCCAGGATTCCAGGGAAAGCTAAGATCTCTAATAAGGAGGCAGACCTAGCAGGGATGTATCCTTGACTGTCTTCTACCCAGAGAACTCTTAATCTAACACACTAGAATCAACCCCTCCATGAAGCTTTCCCAGTTTGCCCAGGCACGAGCCTAGGTTCTTTTTTGTACTTCCATAGCATGTCTGTCTCCATTGGAAAATCCTCTCCATAGCTCTGTAAGGATAGTGTATGATTCCTGGCCTCTCTCCCAGCTTTTCTGGTGGAGGGCTACCCCCTACTACCTATTAGGCTATCCTATCTTGCAGCCATGGGTTGGCTTTTGACTTTATAAACAGGACCCATAGGCATACCTCTTGTTCCTTCTCAAGGTAAACAAATTAAGAAAAACTTTGTGCTGATGGATTCTGTGATGTTTACCTAGATATACAAGAGTTATTTGGAATGTTATCTATGCATCTGTTGCAATCTGATTACATTCCATAAGGAGTAAAAAGAACCCAAATTTTAAACTAACATTTTGTGTATTCATTACTGCCCTAAAGGAGCCAAAAGAGACATCAGCTTAAACATAGAATCCGTTGGGAGATAGGTCGGTCTTTAAAAATTTGTCTTATTAGTACTTTTGGGTTGTCTTTAACTATGCACGTGTGGTCAGAATTTGGAGATAGAATTTCTTATTATAATACAGCAGGGAAAGAGGGAGGGGAGGCGGGGATCTGATCAGAGAGATTACGTAGTATGTGACAAGTATTTCCCTATGATGACCTTGTTTAGGATGGGTTAACTTTTAGAGACATCACGTGGAAACACGTAAAGGAAGGCAGAAGTAATTTTTCATCGTGCATTACTGGTTTCATGTATGTGAACTTTAGTTTTTTTAAAGTAGCTTTTAGAAGGTATATTTACGTTCATAATTGGTCCTTTCTATCTGTCAGGGACCTTACCCTGTAGTAAGATCTGTACTCTAAGGTCACAGTTGCAAGGGAAAGGTAATGCCTGGGAGGCAGACTTGGATTCAAGTCTCAGCTCTCATCAGCATCTGCTAGTTTCAGTTTCTCCTTTAGTAAAGTGGAGGGGGTACTACCCTCCTTCCAGATCGAAGGTATGTTCAATGCAATTTCATGTGTGGGGCACAGAATATTGCCCAAAGCCAGCAAAGCTCAGTTCTTGCATTCTTCCTCTATGCTGACTCTAGTCATCCCTATGCTGACACTAATCCTCTATAGACCTAGGATGTGTTGCATTATCTTTGGGGACTTGTCCTCTCATTCTATCATAGCCTGGACTAAACGATCTTACAGATTCAAGCTCTGGGCAGCTAGTGTTTCCATCCATATTTACCTATTGTTTTACTTTTATTCTTAATCAATGAGACTGGCTAGAAGTTCTTCATCTTGGGGTTCTACATCCTTGATTTATGATATGTGATAAGATAATATTCTCTGCTTTTTGTTGGTCAGTTCAGGAGAGCTTTTCCCTTCTTGGTTTATCAAGACAAGAACCAGGCATCTGAATTTATTTTATGGCAAAGGGTAAAATGACACAAATTGTATGTAGGACAACTTAGGTTCTGGTCTGAGCATCAGGAGTATCTTGTAAACACAAGCAACTTCTTCCTTGTTCCTGATCCCACTGTGATGTTTTCTGTTGTAATTTCTATACTTCACAGGTGAAATAATACACCAGATGCATGACAGGAGGTCAGCCTCTATCCACTCTTGCCTGCACACTATTCCAAAACCTCTAATTAATGATTATGAATTTTTATAGTTAAAGGTATTTTGCGAGTCTCAATGTAAAGACTGTTAGTTCACATGAATCTATACATGATCACCAATAGTCTGGAGCTTAATGATTTTTAAAGTGGGACCTGTCTGACCTGAGAAACTTTTATGTGACTGCCCCCTCCCCAGATAAGTAGGTATACTCATTTTGATGAGTATACAAATCAAGTATTTAGTGCTAATAAATTATAAGAAAATTTATTTTAAAACAACTTTCCGATATGCATATATTTTACCATTTATTAAAGATAAAGAAAATTTACATATTTATAATATGAATATGTTTATTTTTACATAAAAATACTAAGCCTGACACTGCAAGACACAGAGCAGCTTCAGCCTTTCTGGAGATAGTCCTTATTTTTATTGTAAAGTCAACTGAGAAGACAGCTTCACATACATGAGGAATAGCCCAAGGGTAGGGACAATTCTGAAATTATTGAAATTTCTGCCCTAAATTCAATCCAAAATATCCTATATAATTCTTCTCGATTGCTTAGAGCTACCTGCGTGTTCATCAAGCCGTCTCTCACTGAGTTACGAGTCCTACTAAATATTTTTTTCTGTTTTGATTTTTGTCAAAGTCAAGACAGCTACTTAAAAAACAATCTTTAAAAATCAAACGTTCTAACACAGAACAATCCAAAATATATCAATTTGAGACTTGCATGCTAAAGGATGATGGTAAAAAGTATTTAAAATCTTTGTTATTGGATTTTTTTCATAAATAAACCATTATTTAAGAGCAGAAAACCTAGCAAATACAGTAAAACTACTGCAATTGATACCTTAAAATGGTCTCCAGTCTGGGCTGAAGTGGTGCAGGCATCCACAGGCTGGTGTTGCATGTCCTGGTGGCATGCATGCTCCAAAGCAAATATATTGTGTGTTCAGAACCGAGACCACTCTGGAATGCAACATGGCAAGCTCTGTCAGGAACATCTTGGATTTGTTACAAACTTAACTTTGAATTAATTTTTGGTCATTGCATATTCAGAAAGTTTTGACTGTTGCCAAATTTTTGGGACCTACACATTCAGTTATGTGACCCTATGTTGAGTTGTGATGCACTTTCTCAGAAGCTGTGTGTTAACTATTGGAGTATTTGCTTAAATCAAATAGTTATTCCCTAATCTTTCCTTCCCAATAGTGATGGCTGGCCCTATCGCTTCAAAATGAAGCCTTTTACAAAAGAAACCTTAACAAAAGTATATTAAGGAGTATAGAATTTTATATTCCCTTTTCCAACTAACATTTGTAATAAACACTCAGTAAATATAACTCCTAAAATCTCTATGTGTCAAATGTGGGGATGTTAATGATCAGAGATTGTGAAATTCTAATGAATTGCCAAGTGTGGAGGTTGATGTGTATATATCTCCCTATCCCTTAAGACCTTATCAAACCATGTGTTATTTAAATTCAGGGCACAAAGATCTTTATCAAGCAAGGGATTTGGGGCATGAACCTATGTATGGACCGTATGTTAGTGTACCCCTTCAGCAGCTAGCTACAGTAAGCTGGGGGAGGGGCATTATGGCAGATTCACACATAACTTGTATGAAGCACATCTTCACATACAGAGGTTATGGAATAATAAGTTCAGGACAGATGATGATGCTCAAGGAAGGAGACTGGTGTTGAGAGAATGACAGGTTTTGAAGCAAGAGGACCAACTTTCCTCTGACCTTGCTACTCCTAGACCACTATTTCTCTGCCTATTCATTTCTCTACCTGTAAAATGGAACTAATAACTATTTAATAGGGCGGTTTTATACTTAATATACATTGGCTCCAAAATAGTCTATCTTGAGATTATGGTAGAATGCAAATGTCATTATTCATTCATTTATTAATCATATAGTTGGACCAAATAAGATGTATTCTCTTTCCATACCAGTGCTTTATCATATGATTTGGGGATGTAAACAAATAAGCAGGCACACTTCTGATATTACATCTAACGTGCAGGATGAGATCTATTTGAGGGAGGGAATACGCAATACTCTCTGAAGTATTAGTAAAAGGCTTTTCATAACTCGGGGAGGCTTTCAGCATTTCATTGATGGCCTTTAATGTTATCTTCAGGTGACTAGAATAGGGAGGGGACAAGGGAGCAGGCAAGAACAGAGAAAAGTGCTCAGAAGCAGGAAGCTATGGGTATGCAAAGAGCAACAACCAGTCCGAACTTGCTGTTTTTATGAGAGAATACACAGCAAACGCGTGGCTGGAGGGCCAGCAGAGCTGACATCACCTCAAGTGTGTGCTTGCTCCTCTAAGCACTGTTTACCAAACATTCCTAATCATAGAAAGCACTGCCGGACATGGGGATGCAGAGAGCCAGGCTGATCACAGAAATTTGACATCATGGTTTTCAGAGGAAGACTTGAGAATCGGGATGTTGTTTCTTAAAGTCAGACTCAGGGAAATCCTGGTCTGGAACATGGGGAATGCACCAAAATAGGTTAAGCCAAAGGAAGTTATGATGAGATTTGATTTTTAAATTAGCACTTGTAGACTATGGAGATTACATAGGAGGGGAAGGAAAGCAAATATAGAAAGGGGGTTAGTAGTCTAGAAGCCACAAGAAGTTTGCATCAAGCCCGTGGCAGCAAAGTCAGAAGAGAGAACATATGCGAAAGGAGGGCGGAAGACGGAGCCCAGGGTGGCCAGCAGGACTCTCCCTTGGTGGAGAAAGCAGACAAATAATCAGGAGAGTCTTTATTTTCCATGCCATGAATTTTGAAGTGTGGACATTTAGCAGCCAGAACAGGCTTCATTAGCCCATGCAGAGTTTTCAAAATATAAACCTGCGATGTGCGCTGGTGAAGAATGATTCTTCCAGAGACATGGCATATTCATAGGTGTTGTGGCCTCACAGTTAAACGCACGGTCACTGGCATTGGCTGGCTCCCCATGAAATCCTTACATCTGCTACTTGGTGTGAGGACCATCTATCTACTCTACAGCTAAAGGACATGGGTAATAAAAAGATAGTTTGATAGATTTTGAGATATAGAGCTTAATAGTATAATTCACAGAAAATGATAGTCTTCTGTTCATTTTATCCTAAGTAAATGATATACTTAAAAAATATTTTTAAAATTGCCTTTAAAGCAGTTGAAACGTGACATTATACACCAGGAGGACCTGAAAACAAAAAGTCCTACACTTATCTTTAGGAAAGGGGAAGGATGGATATTTGAGCAGGAGCCCTGCCCCAGGCCCCAGCTCCAGTCAAAAGAGCTCTTCTCTCCAAGCAACTGTTTCTCCTTATGTCTCTGGTGTTGCACGAACTCTCTAGAACTTAGTTACCTTCCTGCTTGACTGGAAGATTCTTGAGGCCAGTTTCTCCATCTTACGCATCTCCTTTTGCACCTTCTCAATGCCATGATTAATGTAGAAGGTCTTGGATAATAATAATTATCTTTATTTTTTATTTTCTTCTGAAAAGAGAATTGGGTTTATATTGTGTGCGGCAATGAATAGCAGGCTGGGGAATTAGTGCTTGGTTTGGTAGGTAATAGGGACCTATTGAAGGTTTGTGAATGCGAGTAGTGACATAATCGCCTTCCTTTTGAATGCCAATGACCAATTCTCTACTATGTCTTCCGTGGTCAAAGTAGCAGACCTGTATGCTTGCCTGAAATACTGTCTGTTTGAAAGAGTAGATATTCTTTTCAGTGAAAAAAAAACACATTTCAAATAGCAAAAAGGAGGGAGAAGAAAGAAAGAGAAAGAAAGAAAGAAAGAAAGAAAGAAAGAAAAGAAAAGCTTTGATATTCTCTCCAAAGCAATCTAAGCACTAAGATGACTGTGAATCACATAATTCTCTGCACATCACCTCAGTTCAGGAATCTGATTCTAAGAACATACTTCTGTAAATGTTTATAGTGTAGTAAATATTAACACCTGGAAATGACTCAAGAAGATGGAGTAAATATATCATCTTCAATATCTGAAAAAATATAGTTCCTGGGATATTTAAATATGCATTACTTTAAGAAAAAAGGACTGTGTGGTTAGAACGAAGCCTGGGTTAAAACTGGATTTCCTTTAGTGTAGGAATTCTCAGATCCCCTAATTTGCTAATGTGCATTTTAAGGCTACAGTGGGTAGAGACCTAAAGCTTCCCAGATCCACTTAACCATTAAGATGGTCTTTCACATTACCTCTGGGGACTCCACACCCTCGGAACACAGTCTGGAATTCACTGCCCTCCATTCTGCTTCCGTCACTGAAACCCATTCAGACAGAGCTAATATCCTAGGGAGTCTTCTCTGGTGTTGTATTTAAGAGGTGGGTCAGCATGAGCTCAGGATCAATTTTCAATTGTGTAAAGCGCAATTTCCTCTATAGTCAGAAGTCTTGTGGACTCCAGCTCTCCTTGCACAGCGTATTCTCTGAAGCCGGCTAGCCTAGTACTTACACTTCATTGTATTAATCAATGTGACTTGAATAGTTCTTGAGTGTTTGATTCAAAGGAAGCACATTTGATTATCTCCTCACAAATGCAGAAATGAAGAGCCAGCGGACTTATTCCAGACATGAACTAAAGTGATGTTAAATCCTGAAACCCAGCACGAAATGCACTTGCTTTATCAAAAGCAAATTGTTTTTTTTTTTTTTAAAGATTATTCCCCTTTTTTTGTCTCTGTCTGTCTCTCTCTGTGTGTCTGTCTGCCTGTCTTTCTGTCTCTGTGTCTCTGTCTCTCTTTCCCTCTTTGTGTCTGTCTCCATTGCTCTGTCTCTCTGTCTCTGTATCTCTCTGTCTCTCTGTCTCTGTCTCTGTCTCTGTCTCTCTCTCTCTCTCTCTCTCTCTCTCTCTCTGCGCACACACACACATTCATGCATGTGGAGGTCAGAGGAAATTTTGTTGAATTTTGTTCTCTTTTTCTACTATATAGGTCCTCAGGATCAAACTTAAGTTGTCAGGCCTAGTGGTAAGTGCCTTTATCCACTGTGCCATGTCACTAGCTCTAAATCTGAGTAAAGATGAAGAGTAGAAACAGCAGTCCTTGCTGTCTGGAAGTAGATGATTTGGATTTTGTTGCCAAGTAGTGGAACTGGCAATCCATCCTTTGAGAAATATCCAGGATGCCTTAGTGCTACAAAGCATCTTGGTATCTGACCATTGGCTCCAATTTAGCATTTGCACCAATTACGTTTTTCTCCTGACTCTTCCTTATAGTGGGAGGATCCTGGAAGGCATGTTAGCATATTCAGGGACATAAAAGATGTCCAGAGTTTTTACCTCTCTTGAGGGAGAGGAACTTCCAAGGCCATGCATTCCAGTCTTGGGTAAAGTGGGGCAGGATTACCCACTTACATATACGACGCCCTTCAGGCATGAGGTAGAGAATCAGGTTGATCCAGTCTAGTTTCTGAAGTTTGAGCAAGTAACTGAGAAGAGTCTTAGGATACAATTGAGGTTACCCTTGCAGTACGGTGAGGAAAAAGTTGAATTTATTCTTGTTTGTCAATCTTTTTTTTTTTTTTTTTTTTTTTTTTTAAAGAAGATTCTCAGTGTTGTACAGTAACATTAGCTCAGAAAATTACACTTCTTATAGGCTGTGGAAGTAGCTCAGCTGGAGAACACTTCCTACCGAATACAAGAAGACCCTGGGTTCAATCCCCTGCACTGAAGAAGAAAAGAACATTACAACACAGCCTAATGGACATTCTTGTTTCATAGGCAATGCAGTTCAAATCATCGACTCTCATATTAACTTTCTTCTACTAATGATTATTCGATTCTACCAAACAGATACATCACAAAATTGATGAGTGATGATTTGACCAACTCATATCCCCTTTGAGAACCAGTACCCTAAGTGAGCATCACTAAGCAGCTACTTTCAGCTATTAGCCATTTGCCAGAACAAAATCGCAGCTTTCCCCACCAATGTATTTTAACACCACTTTGCTTTGCTAGCATGAAGGAGATACACAGAGCTGATCTACTGAATGAGTAGGAGGCAAGTGGCCTTCAGTTCTTGTTTTCCTTGCCTCCTGCTGTCAAGAGTACCATGGAAACCAGCACAGGCTAATAGAGGATATGCCCCAAGAAGAGAGCAATTAGGTCAGGAAAAAAAATCAGCAAACAAATAAGTAACTCCATGCAGATGAAAAAGCTAAGGAAGTCCACCTTCAAGGACTACTGTGCCTAGAGTGGAGACACTGTCTGAGGCAGGATGTCCGTGCTTACCATCCTAAGAGAAGCAGCAGGCTTCATTGATGAAGTTATGATGATAGCTATGCCAGGCTGTGTAGCTCATGCTTGTCTAACAGCTCAGAGTTGGGGGCATAGCTCAGTTGGAGGAATACTGGCTTAGAGTACATGAATCCCTGAGTTCAATTCCCAACACCATAAACTGGACATAGTAGCACACAGCTATAATCCTAGAACTTGGGTGGTAGAGGCAACAAGATCAGAAGTTAATTTTCAGGTCTTCAGTGCTCAGAGACCAGCATGCGCTATGTGAGACTGCCCCCAAACAAAAACCAAACCTATCAAAGTCTGGATAAAGAACCATGAGCCCATACTCCTATCCTAATTTTTGTAGGTTGACTAATGATGTTAGAAAGCTTGAGTCTTACATAAAGTCACAGACAGAGACTGGGAATATGCACAAGATCTGTACAAGTTCAAACAAGTTTCTCCTAGCAAGGAGAAAGGAAGTGGGCACAATGTCCTACCCCTAACCAAAAGGCTATTTGCAATTTCTGAGAGAGGAAAAATCAGTTTTCTTCATTGGAGTGGCATTGGGTATATCAACCATATCCCAGGGCAGGTCACATGCTTAGGATTAGATGAACAACAAAAACATACTCTATATTTTGTTTTTGTCGTGCTTCTGGCTTCGTTTTTATATTTAAGAGAGAGAAAGAATATGAAGTAAAATATGGAAAGAATCTTAGAGTAGTTGGGGGAAGAAAAATGACCAAATATGTTGTATAAAACATCTTAAAAGTAAATTTTAAAAAAAAGTGATACTTTTTTTTCTTTAGTTCTCTACACATACACACATTCCTGCCTATGAAACAGAGTTGCTGGTGAGACACATGATGGAATAAATTTCAGTACTGTTTTGGCAAAAAGCTAATAGCTAAATGCAGCTGCTTAGTGCTTACTTAGGGTATCAGTCCTTATGGGTGATGTGAGTTGGTCAAAGCATTAGCCATCAATTTTGCATTGTTTGGTAGAATCAAATAGTCATTAGTATAAAAAAGCAAACATGAGTCCATGACCTGAAATGACATCTCTTTTGGGGGATTCTTGCTTGCTATGTAACCCCAGTTGGCCTGGTCCTCCTGTTCCTGCCTCCAGAGAGCTATGATTCTAAACATTCTACCAACACCATGCTGGCTTAAAATCCTATGGACTCCAATATGTTTAAAGAAGTGTTTCTATGCTTTATGGAGAAACTATAATTTAACACTCAAATATTTTTAACCTTGACCTTAAGAGCAAGCTGGAGTTAGTGCAAGGGTCTGTCTTAATTTCTGCCTTTGGTGTCCCTGGGTGACATTTAACCTCTCTAAGCCTGCATGTCTTCATCTGTAAACAGAGATGGTGTGAGAATTAAATTAGGTGGTGGATCTGAATCTCTGTGTGTTGGGCAAGGCATACACAATAAAATATGCTCCATAAATGAGGATTACAGTGGCACTAATGTGCATATGAGCACTGACTTTATTAGTTTTGGTTCCATAGCTTAAACTTTAAGCCCATGTTTACTGTCAGTGAGTTTCGGGATACAGCATAATAGAATTTCTAATAAGAAGAAAAGCAGTAACATAAGACACTGTGCTTGTCTGTTTTCCTTCTACCTCTGTACTACAACACAGACACAAATAGGCTGAAGGAAAAGGTAAATGTTGGGGGTAGTTATTTGGAAGCAAATCTGAGGTCAAAGTGTCAGCCTCCTGTTTATCACGGTTCAGGGATACCTGAAACTGCATCCTACTTTTCTGCATCTCTTCTTGGGAGCTAACATGAAGGCCTCCCACCATTACATGAATCTTACAGTTAATCCATGTTAAGTTGGATGCAGAGTATACGTTGGCTGTGGAAGGCCCAGAGGTCGTATGTTCAAACTCTCTCATAGGAAAGTTTGAGGACTGTTTGGTCATTCCTGTGAAGGGGGTTCTGACCTTTTAAGTTGGTGTTGCAAGGTGTGAGTCGAGAATATATACACGGCATGTCACAACTTCCCATTAAAACTTACTTTAGGACCAGAGAGATGGCTTGGAGGGTGAAGTACTTGCAGTGTAAATGTGAGGGCTTGAATTCAAATCCCCAGAATCAACATAAAGCTGAAGCTCGTTGTGTGCATCTGTAATCCTTCTGCTCCTCCTGTCTGAAGGAACGTGAGGATGGAGAGCTGAGGTTGTTCTCTGACCCCCATAAGCACACTGTGGTTCATGGGCCTCTGCTCATTCAGCAACATGCACACACATGTGTACACAGGCACACACACATATTTTTTTAAAAACTTCTTTCCTATTCACATGACCACCTCTTGAAGTTCTCAGACATTACCATGTACCTCCATGTGATGAAAGTGGTCGGGGATTCCTAAGTCTTCTCCAGTATTCTATCTGTATTGATTTCCCAGTGACATCATTTAAAATTTAAATCGCTTCTGTAATGTGATATGTTTAGTTTTACATGTCTAGTCTTCATGTGTTTTTCCATAAATTTTCATGTGATTGCCCCAGAATTTCTTGGGCTTACCCCAGTTTTCAGATGAGGTGGCTTGCCTATGAGGTGTGTGTGGGAGCTGGGGGCAGAGGGTCAATTACTTCCCTGGGACAGAAAAGAAAAGGGTGTAGAAGAAGGAGAAGCCCATTTCCACTATTCGGCTCCTTTGCCTGCAAAGGGTGTTTTGCATAAGTGTGCTCAGCTCACAATTGGTGTAAAATTTAATGAAGGCAACTGACCATTCTGTGAAAGTCATTAAATCCCTAATGCCATCTCTCTAACTGAAAGGCAGCCACCCTTCTATTATTTCTTTATTACAATTTTTTATTTTTATTTCCTCAAGTTAAACTGGAGACTGGGTCATCATATGCCACTTGTTAAAGATGTTAAATCGGTGATTTATGCTTTGAAGAAACCATTCCTTCCTTTCCTGTTTTTTTTTTCCTATTGATGTTGGCCAGATTTATGAGTTCTGATTCTAGATTGAGAGAGGGAAAGACGTGGTGTCAAACACACATGTTCTGAAGAGTCGGTCATTGTCTGCTTAGGAATAGCAAGAACTGCAGATAGGGGGGCGGAGCATAAGATGAGACTCCCGTCTCCGGAGACCCTTCTAAAACTCTTCTTTCACAGCTATCAACCTCACCAAAGTTAAAGGTGCTCATTTGTGCTTCCGTATTTACTGTTTGCCTGCAACATCCACTGGTTTGGGGAATAATAAGAATTCCACTAACCAAAAGAAAAATCTACCAATTCCATTAGCTGCACTTCCAACTGAATCAAAAAATAAAATGAGAGAGTTAGTGAATATTTCATACTGTGGGTTTCTTAAAGATACTTTTGTGTGAGTAAAAGGGGACTTTCTCTGAGCTGCTCGTTCCAATTTCCTTTTTAATTTGCTCACCAACACCGCTTAATCACCTCTGTAGCCTGCTAGGAATGACCGATAGGTAGGCTTTTAAAACTCAGCCAGTACTTTTTTTTACCTATGCATTGGCTTAGTATCTTGCTTGTATCTTGCTCAAAATATTGAAGTGGGGGTGGGGGAAATAAAACCACAGACGTTAATTAAAAGGTGTTTTGTCGTATTCAAGTGCTAGTCACATGGCTTTTTCAGATTTTACAGAGATCTTGAATTACTTCCTCAGTGTTGGGAGAAAGCTGTGTTCTAAATCCAATATGCTCCTTCCCTACCCCACCCCACCAAAAAGGACCAGCCAAGGCTTCCACTTTTTTTTTGGCAATCTTTATTCCCTGGAGGGTTTCTTGACACTGTCTTTAGTTCTTGACTTTCTGTGTTGTTCTTGACAAGTTTCCAGAGATGTGCATCAGTGTCTATGGTTGTGTGAAAAGCATGAAGCCGCATGTCCAGGCTCCAAGTCCTTACTTTTGATTGCCAGTACTTCACTAGATGAAGTGTTTAACCTGTCCCCTGCCTGGGGCTTCCAGAATTTCTATCATGCAGGTTTGGAAGGGGAGATGTAGAGGTGCCACACTGGGAGCGTCTGTAATCTCTCACTGACTCAGTCGCAAAGTCTTGAGCAAAATGACATGAAGCTGAGAAGAACAGGACTCTGAAGTTGTATAGGAGCCTGTGCGTAGAGTTTTCAGCTCTGCTGGGAAGCTCTGAAAGGCAGGTAGTAAAGATCTGGTTACCTTTGGATGAACAATTCATCAGGAAGTGGTTCTCAAAGACAGGGTTCCAGACGATAGATAATTTATTCTTTTGGGGGGGGACCCTGTTTCGAGACAGGGTTTCTCTGTGTAGCCCTTGGGTGTCCTGGAACTCACTCTGTAGACCAGGCTGGCCTCAAATTCAGAAATCCACCTGCCTCTGCCTCCCAAGTGCTGGGATTAAAGGCATGCTCTATCACTACCCGGCTAATTTATTCCCTATTTAACAGTGGTCTTGTTTGTGTTTTATCCATTGGGCTTTTGGTTTAGAAAGAAATCACACTCAATTTTCCTCAAACCTAGAGACTTTCAGGGTTCCCTCAAAACAATGGCATCTGATACTTTAACAGACTTTCTTATGCGTAAGGGTTCTTTCTGTCTTTATTTTGAGATAGCTCATGCAGCCCAGCCTGGCCTCAAACCGACCTACAGTCAAGGCTGGCTTTGAACACCCAATTCTTCTGTATCCCCATGAAAAGTGCTAGGATTACAGACCTGTACCCCTGTACCTGACTTTAATTTACTTAGTTTAGTTCTTTCGTTTGCTCAAGTTCTTCTATAGTGTGGGTTTCTCCAGAGTTGGGAGCTGATTATGTTTTTTATCACAGTAAAAAATTAATCCAAATATGCCATAACTTCCAAGTTCATTTAATATGTAAGTATGTTTTATTGTACCAGTTACTATAAGGATTTCATATGTATGTATGTATGTATGTATGTATGTATGTATGTATGTATGTATGTATATTTTCCAAGACAGAGTTTCTTAGTGTGGCTCTGGCTGTTCTGAAAGTAGCTCTTTGTAGACCAGGTCTCAAACTCACAGAGATCCACCTGACTCTGCCTTCCAAGTGCTGAAGTTAAAGGTGTACACCACAGCACTTGGCACTATCAGGATTTCTAATAAGATTCCTTTTTTTGTAACTTAATCTTTGTAAGTGGTGTAGATTTTGTTTATAGTAATAGTTCTTTATAGTATTACATATTTTTGTTCTGAACACATTCTAATGTAATTACACAGAAGAAAAAAAACAGTTCTCTCATCTTTGTGATGCATATTATAGTATGTATGTGGATTGTTTGTTTGTTTGGTTTGGTTTGCTTCAGGAAATATGTACAAGTCAGTCAGAACTTATAGCTCATGATATAATCCCAGCACTCAGCATACAGAGACAGGGAGACTGGTGTAAGTTCAAAGGGCACCATCTTCAATCTCCCAATTTTCTGTTGATTTAGAGCTCAAAGACCACAGTAGAATACCCTGTCTTTTAATTTCTTAAGCTTACAAGAGTGATATTTTGGTTGAGATTTCATAACAATTTATCCAAGATTATTCTTATGTGGGTTTTTTTTGTATGTATGTATTTATAACTAAACACTTTCCTCAGAAATTACTGCTTAACTCATCATGAAGCTTTGGTCATTTTGTTTTACACAATGGACAGCAACAAACCAGCTCTAGTCTAAGAACCATTTGACCCAAGCAAGAATTTTTATGTAGAGCTTGTGATTCTATACCTATTAGCAAATATTCAATTTAATTTTCATAACTTGTATATGGAAAGCAGGAGCAAAGGCATTTACATTACTTCAAGAATCGAAAATGTGGGGCCAAGATTCTAAGGCAAGTCTGTCTGAGGGTTAATCCCGAGGCATTTAGCTCTAATCAGTAGTCTATGAGGATTGGTGTCCAGCAGTGCAAGATACCTGCTGTGAGATCAGAGATTGGGGTGGAGGTGTTTCCTCCCATTAGGAAATCTGTAGACAGATTGATATGTCTCATAAACCTAGAATTTCTAGAGATTCTAGTGTGTCATGGTCCTTAGTGATGTCAGAGGACTAAGTTATTGTCTAAGACTCTACCTTCTATTGTTGTGAGGTTGAACTTGCAGAAGTGTAATACATCTCTAAGGCATTTGCCATAAAACAAAAGATGAAATTATTTCTCAGGAGTCTTTTTATTTACAACCATGTTGGTGTCTGGGTTAAAATTAGAATTTGTAAAGAATTTGAATGAAATTTTCTCCCAGATAATTTTGTTATTTTTGTGCTGGAGATTGAACCTATGACCTCATGCTTGCCTCCCCCCCCTTTTAATAATAAATATGTAAAAATTGTTATTAAAAATCTGCCCCACTGTACAGATACTTAGACTTCTGCTATTCCTGTACCAGGCATTGAAAAGTGATTCCCAAGTGTGAGTAAACTAGGGAGGGACCACATTCTCAGGGAGTGCCACTTCAAAGTCTATCACAATAATGATCAGAGTGCTTGCTGCCAGAGGTCAGATTAGCTTTGCTGGGCATCTGAGTTTGAGGAAGGTCCAGATGCCTTTTCCTATCACTTGCTGCTATTGAGGCAAAGTAAAAATGGTTCAGGAGGCCTCTGAGCAGATCACCAAGACAAGTGTGTCCAGAGCCTCCAGTTCTTGCCTCAGTTGTCCATTTCCTTCAAGAAGTAAGTTTGCTAAACAGTTGTGAGATTGTGAGTGAGCACTTATTCTCAGTGCTGAAGGTCAAAGTTAGGGCCTGGCCTGTGGCTTGTGCAACTGCCCTGACACTCTCTGAGGCAAGTACTGGGATCGAAGGTGTATACACCCATACCTGGCTCCCTTTTAAATTCTTTGTGATGCTTTATGTCTGTCCCTTTATTTATAGATTTATTTATTACTTATGAGAGATCTAGGTTTCAAAAGTTAAGAAATGCTACACTTCTGAAATGTATTTCAGAAATAAACTAGTAATGTGACTGACAGCAAACTTTAGTTTCTACCACCATATTCATATAGGCCCAATAGTCTTCCCTCCTTTTAGAGTTTATTACAGAAAAATAACTTGTCCTTTTTTGAGGTATTGAATAAGTTGATACATTTTCAAGCAGCTAATGAACAACTTAAGGAGGTCAGCACAATTATGATTGAATGAAATATCCTTAGTGTGTTTTTCATGCTGGTCGCTTAGAATCTGTGATCTTCCCATGGTAGCCATTGGATGGCTTGAACTAAAGACTCATGTTTAACGATCTTTGTAGATGAATGTGCAGCCATTGTTTCATGTGGAATGAAACTCAAGTGGTTCAGACAAGTCTGCTTTCTGGGCAAGATGTAAGTTAGCATTTTTACCTTTGAACATTTTCACTTGGGTTTGAGTACCCTTTTCTTAGGCATACGGCATATCTTGATTCTATAATCTGCCTCTTAAGGAGGCTTCCCATGGGCTAGGGAGATAACTTAGCAGTAAAGATCACTGGCTGTTCTTCCAGAGAGATGATCCAAGTTCAATTTCCAGCATCCATATGTGGCTCATAACTGTAACTGAAGTCCCAAGGAGTTCTTCTGGCCTCTATAGGCAATATATTCCTGTGGCACACATATGTGTGCAGGCAGCACACACACAAACCACATACAAAAGTAATACATGGGGGATGGAAAATGGCTCAGTGGATAAGAGGACCTATCTTCTCTGTCTTTAAGACAATGTGGTTTGCATAGGCACAATATTTCCTGAAATATATTCTTTTTAGTTACTAGTTGTATGTACACATAAAACACTCTTATACACGTAAAATAACAATTAAGCTTAAATAAAAAAAATAATAAGCAAGTACATTTAAAAAAAAAAAAGGAGGCTACCCAGTTTTTTGGTCACCACAATCCAACTGTTTATCACCTTGTATTATTGTTACACACAGAGTAGTAACAGCCTTCCTAGTGCTGTGACCCTTTAATATGGTTCCTCATGTGGTGGTGACCCCCAACCATAAAATTATTCTTGTTGCTACTTCACAATTGTAATTTTGCTTCTGTTTTGAATCTTAATGCAAATATCTGTGTTTGCTGATGGCCTTAGGTGACCCCTGTGGAAGAGTTGGTTGACTCCAAAAGGGTTGAGACCCGTAGGTTGAGAACCACTGACTTACAAGAATGTTCTTGTGCACTCACTGGAAAAAATTTTGACCTTACTGACAAGAGTGCCCACTGTGGAGTTCTGAATTAAGAAAATGTAATGACGTGAGGTCAGGCAGGAGTCCGTAGCTCTGTCTCTTTAAAATTATTGACTACATCGTATATTTTCTGTGCCGAATTCTTAACTTCTTTGTTAATCTCCTCTCTTGATGGATAGGGCTATAAAAGATGTGATACCTTCAAAAATAGATAATTAAACCCATACAAGCTCATTATTAGGCACCTATTTTCTTCTCTGAATCCTTTGGCAGATGAAGCATGGTTCTGGCCTATAAGGTTCTATTTTTAGAGCCATTCTCTACAACTCTTAGGACTGTGCAGAATTCTTGGGCTTTGTAACTGATGCCAGGTGCCAAGCATTGGAGTCACAGTACCAGAAAAGGAGATAAACATATAAGTTGTTACAAGATCCCTGACACATCAATTTTAGAACATGTTTCCTCAAGTCTCATTCATTCTTTGTAAGAAGTTTAGCTGTCAGTGTCCCCCTTTCTATCATTTTTTTTACTTATATTCAGTTACTTTGAAATATTCCACAAAAGGACACAGAGAGCATATTCTAGTGTAACACAGATTAAATTGGCCAATTTAGCACATAGTCACTTCTGTAGTATAGAATATGTGCTTGATTTAACAGCCTATAACACTGCCTTTAGTTCTCTGAAATACCTACCCTAAGCTTGTCAAAGCTAGGTCTTAAGGGCCATAGTTTATGCTGAGTGAGATGCAAATCACATTGTCTCCGAGACAGAGAAGAACATAGATTACACTCTAAGGCTACTTGGCCATGCTTATTTATTTATTTATTTATTTACTTACTTATTTATTTTATTATTCTTAAGTTTTTCATGACAGTGTTTCCCTGTGTAGCCCTGGCTGTCCTAGAACTCACTCTGTAGACTAGACTGGCTTTGAACTCTCAGAAATCCACCTGCCTGTGCCTCCCGAGTGGGTGCTGAAATAAAAGGCATGCACCACTCTACCAGCCTGGCTTGCCTCTTTGAATGAATGAACTTACAAAATGCTCCATGCTTACAAATTTGTGAGTATCTTCAGTTCTATGACTTTGGATTAAACCAGATATTTTGAAAGTATCTCTAATTTTTTTTTGAAAGCGTCTCTAATTCTGTATCCCGTATGTAACTTGTCAGCCATGACTATTTTACTTTACTCTTACATATATGATTTATAAATAGAAGCAATGTTGACAGACTTGTTTGACTCCCTTCTAGAAATAAATGACTCATTTTGGATTGTATGTGAGAGCTTCAAGCTGCTCACAGCAAAAATCCACGACAATGAGAAAGTCATTAAACTGTCTGTCCAGACAGCAGGGAGGGAGGGAGGAAAGGAGGAAGGGAGAGACAGGAGGAGGGAAGAAAAGGAGGGAAGAAGGGAAGGGAGGAAGGAAGGAAGGAAGGAAGGAAGGAAGGAAGGAAGGAAGGAAGGAAGGAAGGACAAGCAGTGCCTGCAGTAACTGAGACTATCTGTATTTTACATATCGCCAGTGATGAACTTTATGCTCCTGTCTTTTGTGAACTTGTTTGACACCAGAAGCTCACTCCTGAGCCCCTCGATTTCATTTGTTGCACCTAGTCATTCATCTTTACTCTGTCATCTCCACACAGTTCAACACAGTAAACAAAAAAACCTTAGGACCTTCTTGATGATTCCTAGAGTATCTTTAGAACTATTCTGTTGCTAATTTCTTGTTTATTCAAAAATATATAGGTTTACTTTAAAAACGGGGAGTCCTCTGACAGAATTCCCCTGGCAGGGGGACACCTCTGGTTTTCTTTTGGAATGCAAGAAGCCAGATGCATCTCTGGCAGGCTATCATTCTTTGTCATATAACCCAGTAAAAGTAGAGGGATCCTGACTCAAACAATCTGTGGAAACTTAGCTTTGAATTCTAGGCTTGCTGCTGCCTGTGTCTGTTTGAAACTGAAGAGGCCATGGGGGACGGAGAAAGGAAAGCAGGTCTCTAACACAGAAATTACTTAGACGTGCAAAGTTTGTTTCCCAGTGAGTAAAGAGCTTTGTTAGGAGAGACTGCCCAGATCACATGATGCAACCTTTTGACAACCCACTGTCTGCTGGGGACGCTGTGAGAGATGACCTTTTGACCTAGGAAGGAATGCTGTGAAGGTGGGAATGTGCACTCAGCCCTGGCCCATGAGAGAACATGGAAAACAGCCCAGCTGCTCAGAGCTCACGGAGAGCTTGGCGTTAGCTTTGAATTTAGAATCAGATGCTAGAAATGTAAGGGAATTTCCTAAAATTATTCCAGATCTTCCCCTTACCCCCACTGTCTGATACAGAACTTAGAGAAAACAAAACGAGCTGTCTTGCAAATGTATGTTATGAGCGAGGAAAAAGTCACTTCTGCTTTCCTACCAGCTCATGGATGAGACCTGTGTCTTTGAAATGTTTGCCTGCAGAGCATTAAGCTTGTGCACATGATTTGGTGGCCTTAGGTGGGTCTGTGGAGGTGGGGGTGGGGCAAGAAAATGAGTCCATTGCTCTAAAAGCATTCCCAGTAGCGATGGTCTTGGCGGAAACAAAACTCCATTGTGCAGGGCTGAAACCTGAGAAACCCCCTGTTTCTCTGCTTGTTTTAGTCACCAGCATTGATCCTGGTACATGTGACCCTTTGAGAGGGAGCACCCTTGGTGACTCCTCCTATTACTAAATACCATTGTGTTTATAATGGCCATTTATATATGGTTACACTCCACGCCTGTGTGCTTAATAGGCATTCTGGAACTCTGATGCCACCTCACTAGCACAAGACACATGCTTTACTTGGCCCCTTGGTCACTCTTTTACCCTCCTACCCTGTCCTGTGTCATTGCTTGATACCCTCTGTGAAAACCAAGTAGGAAGCTTATCATCGCTGTGCAAAGGGCAGTCTGGATTCTGTGAGGTGTTGGGGGATGAGGGTGGGGTGGGTGGAGTGGGATGTAGGGGAAAAGGGAAAAAAAAAAAAAAAAAACAGACTGGCAAAGCCTTGAAGAAAATAGGTTACTTTATTATTTTTTTTTTTCCAGTTCCACAATGTGTCTGCATGCTTTAGTACTCATTTCTCAGCTAGTTGGGTCCCAGGAGGCCCCATGGAGCCCCGTGCAGCTCAGGGAATTGCATCTGTATAAAATGGGGGGAAATGTAGTTTGTAGAGATTGTTCTTTACCTCAGTTTGGGTTCAGAATGGCAGCTGCTCTCCCGACTTTGTGTGTGACAGCACAAAGGCCGGCAGAGCTGAAAAGCAAGTCAGCAACTGGAGAGACAAAAGCAACCATCAGCTAATACGGCTCCACATGGCCTGACTAATTTATGAGAAAAAAACTGTTCTGTTCATTGGATCAGCACTCTGAGGAGGCAGGTGGAATGGTAGGAAGTTTTCATTGACTCTCCTGAGCAACTAAGGACGCCACGAGAGATCCTTCTCAGTTTGAACTTTATCAGGGTCTACGCTTAATCAATAGGGTATTGGAAAAAGAATTAATTACTAAAGCAGAATAAAACAGCTGCATTTTAAACTAAGGATCCATCAATTCAGTAATCTTCCAGTTACAGGCTAGGTGCCGCGAGGATTTCAGTCTATGTAATGAGGAACCCGGGGACTTTGCTCCTGAACAGGCTGGGAATTCACATTATCCTGTTTCAGCGATTTGTCATTAGTACAACTCATTTCTCGTCTCCTGCACTACAGCTTGTATTTTATGTACTGTGGAACCCAGGAAGTTCCCACATTCAGGGGCGGGAGAGTGTGAAGGTGGGAATCATTGTCACCCTGAGAAAGAGTCTTAACCTAGCTGGGCCTCTTTATTCTGGAAGCTGCCCGTAGGAATGGGTCGGGACTGGACCTCCAACTCCATTGTGCGCTGGGGTCGGGACACACAGGCTGCACCCCAGCCTGGAAATGTTTCATCTATGATTTCCATAATGGTGGATTGCAAGGAGGGCTGAGGAGGGTTATGGGAGATGAATTAGGTTTTTAGTGAGCTCATTAGAGAGGCAAACAGAGTTGAGACGGCAAGGCGGGGAGAGGGCCTGTAATCAGTTCTGCTCCCTTTGTTCCCTGCCTTGGGGGACATGTTTCAAAAAACTTCTTCGTTGCAGGGGCTGCCCAGTCTGGCTGAGTCCAGGCTACCATCCTGGTGGCTGACTTGTTGATTTCTAAACCTCTTAATTCATTTTTTGGGGGTCCAATTTAATCTTTTCTTTCTGAAGGAAAATTAGTTGAATGTTAGCCCTCTCTGCACTATTCACCTCTTAAATTATGCTCATTTTGAAGAGCTTGTTATGCCTGAATAAACATGAAATGGCTTGGCGGTTTCCCATCCGAGGCACACCCATTTTAACACCATGTATTTGCCATTCCTGGAAATGTCTCATTAACTTCTGAAAATCTGCGAGCGTGATATTTTGGGCTACTGTAACACACCTCTTGGCAGCCACAGAAGGCAGTTTGGTTAATGCCTCGTAATATCCATTTTTATTCTCAACATGAAGAAAGACTCTCTATAGAAAATTGATGCAGTTTGCTCTGCTAATTTTCATGCTCATTCCAATTAATTTAACATGACCCAGATTTTCTTCCTCGGGCTCATCCTGACTAATTAGTAAAGCAACACCTAGAACAAGTTATGTTTAATAACATTGAGGAACACTAGTTGTGAGTGATTTTGATGCTAATAAAGATATTCACTGATGGGGCAGATATTTTATGGCAATTACGGTATGTGATTTGGAAGTCCCAATGTGCTGGTTGGGGTATAGAAAGGCTAGCAAGTCATGATGGGATAGAATATTGTTTTGAAGATTTTCTGCAGCAAGTACCTGAGCAAAACACTGGAACTTCTTTCTTTCTGTCTTTCTTTCTTTCTTTCTTTCTTTCTTTCTTTCTTTCTCTCTTTCTTTACTTGATTTTTGATAGAACAGGCAGAGCTGTTAAGTGATTCCATGATAATAGGAGGGGTGGAGTTGTGGAGTTGCAAACCTGACCCATATTCACTAGGCCAAGCTTTCAGGACTTACTGAACCTTGGCGAGAGAAGAAAGGCTATCAGGCCATCTGAGAGCCTCAGTGGTTGGAGAGGAAGGAGTGGTTTCTCCACCTCTGTGCTTGGCCTTCCTTTTTTTTTAAATCACATTTTTGTCAGTGAGATGAATCAATTGTACTGCAGCAAGGCTGGTGTGGCAGTGCTGTGGCAGAGGTAGAGGGGTTTTAAAGTTAAGGAATTCGGCTTACCTGTGAGTGACTGCGGACTGTGACTTTCTCCCAAGGAAGGCAGTTAAAAAGGTAAGGGCCTAGGAATAACATACACACACACACACACACACACACACACACACGCACATGCACATGTGCGCGCGTGCACACACATACACACACACAAAGACACTCAGAGGAATGAATTATATCAAAGCACGGTATGGCTCAGAGGGTACATGCCCAGTATACATGCTCTGGATTCAATATTCAGCAGTGAATGCTCAAGCATGTACTAGCTTACACACATACTCTCTCTCTCTCTCTCTCTCTCTCTCTCTCTCTCTCTCTCTCTGTATATATATATATATAGTCACATATATACACACACTATATATACAGATGTATATATATATATATATATATATATATATATATATATATATATATATACTTTTCAATGTCAACAATGTACCAGGCACTGTTGTATGTGTTAAGAGTAGGAAAGAAAGAATTCAAAGGCCTGGAGCCTGACTTTCTCATATTCATATATGTATGCTCACACACAAGTATCAGCTTCCAGTTGTCTTCCACTGATTAACCACAAGCATCTTTGACTGAGTGACTCAATATGCCAGAGAAATGTTACAAAGGGTTTTTAGGAGGATGGAAAATTCTAGACAGAAACCAGTATCTCAGGGATGGCCATGATAAGGTATAGTCTACTGTAGTGTGCTTGCTGGCGTGGATGCCAGAAGTGGACACAGGGTGCCCTCCACCTTATTTTCTGAGACAGGATCTCTTACTGAACTCAGACCAGAGTTCATTGATTGGCTGATTGGCTGATTGGCTGGCCAGTAAGCTTCAGGAATCATGCTGTCCCAATCCTAGGGTTTCAGATGTGACTTATGTGATTGCTGTGGACCTGAAATCATAATATGTTTGCATGGCAGGCATTTACCTGACTGAGCCATATTCCTAGACCCGATGTCACATTTTACAAGAGGGTTTGTGATCCCTACCTCAGCCACTTGTTACTCAAGCAAGTTGCTTAACCTCCTTAAGCCTCAGGTCCTTCATGTATAGAACAAAAATCAACCCTGCTAGAATGGTTTGAATGAGCTGTAGTCATTCATGTGATAGGCTTGCAGACTGTCTGGAAGAGGGTAAATAAATGCTCAATAAAGCTTGCTTTGAATTAATACTGTTTTATCATAGAAAATATTTCAAGTAGAAATTTCTCTGGAGGTGCGCTAAGAATATATGCTTATCATTTCCCAATGCTAATTACTACTGTTAAAGTCTGAAATTTGAATGGACAAGAATACTTTTTTTTTTAACTGAATGTTATGAGCAGGCTCCTTTTCACATTCCCGTCTAAAAACATGCAAGTCCCCCATCTCCTGACTACTTATTGGTAACTTTCTTCTGTGTCAAGTCATGAGTTGCTTCCTCCTTCCACTGAAGTGAGGATTTCCGTTGTTGGAGTTTAGTTCCACCTTTTATTTATTTGATATGGAAAAAATAGTTTAAATTATATCAGCAAAGTTAGGCATGATAATATGAATAAGAAAATTAAAAATTAGACAAAGCAGCCAGGTTTGGTAACCCAGGCCTGTGATCATTGTACTTGAACAGCTGATGTGAAAGGGTTGCCAGGAGTTTGAAGCCAGCCTGGACAACTAAGTGACACGATCTCAAAAGTAAAGAACCACATTATAATTGGTAATGAAGCTAAAACCACTGCTTTGCAAAATCACTATTTGAGTAGATCAAAAATCATCATATAATCATCCATTTCAGGTAATTTAACCCAGTAATATTCATAGACCATAAATCATAAATTACAGAAGTGCTTCACATAGGACAGGACATCAAAACATCACTCACTTCAATGCCCATCTCTGTCAAAAAGAGTATTGTG
Source organism: Arvicanthis niloticus (assembly GCF_011762505.2). Taxonomy (NCBI): domain Eukaryota; kingdom Metazoa; phylum Chordata; class Mammalia; order Rodentia; family Muridae; genus Arvicanthis; species Arvicanthis niloticus. Next base: position 87,440,877 of record NC_047659.1, on the reverse strand, counting down.
ATCTATGGTCCTTAACCTTGATAATGGTAAACAGTTATTCAAAAAATTCAGTTATATATAGAGATAGAAAGAAGGAGGGAAGGAAAGGAGAGAGAGAGTGAGAGAAAGAGAACTTTTACCCAAGATTTCTTGTTTTAAGTTTGCTTTGTGAGCCTCACAGTAGACAATAATAATTATTTTCCTGTTATTGGACAGGGATCCATAACAAATGTCAACTCCACTTTCTTCCGGAGTGACACATCAAACTATTATGAAAAGTGGATATTTTTTAGTGTGAAAATTTTATAGATGTAAAATATTTTCCCAAGGGAATGAATCCTCTAGGTTTTATAGCTCTTTTCATAGTTCTGGCCCTTTCAATAATACAGCACTTTTGAGAATTTCAAATTTGCTTTTAAAAAATCTTTGAATTATCACACACAGTAAGACTTGAAATATAAATAAGGGAGGAAGTCATTACCAGTGTAAGTGGAGTTGTGGGATATAAATTGGACAGTTGTCATTTAGCCCAGGGAAGACCCTCCTCGAGGAAGTTTGGAGTGAAGCCGGTCGCTCTTCAGTGGTTACTGACTGGTGGCAGAAATTGTGTTGTACTGGGGGCAGCAGTGAATTCCTCACTCAAATGGTGTCGAGTCAGCTGGTTTTTAATTTGTTATCTTCTCAAGAGTACATTCACCGACTTTATCACTGAGAAGAATGACTCCCTAGCCTGTGTGATCAAGATCCAGAAATGTGCTGGCTCAGCACAGGAAGGCTGGACCGCCACTTGATTGGTGGCCCTTGGATCGGTCTGATCTCGCTGCAGAGATGTCTGACTTTTCGTAGGCTGGGTTCCACAGGTGTATGAGTGAGCAAAAGCTTTCTTTCCTTCCTGGGCAGTGGTCACCACCTTTCCTCTCATACATTACTAGTGACCAGTGCTGTCTTTCATTAAGGCTCAGTATGGGCATAGAACACAGTAATCAAAAAAAAAAAACAAAAACAAAAACAAAAACAAAAACAAAAACAAAAACTCAACTCTGACTTTTGTGGTCTTAGATATAAGAATGGAGCAAGGTTTTGGTTTGTTTATTTTCTTCTTAAGTAAAGGCATTTTTTTCTGCCAATTGTCCTAATTTTTTTTCACATGAATGGGACTTTAAAGCAAACCAAAAGAGACCCAAACTAACTTTTTCTTTGATGACACTAGGTAAATATTTATACATCTCAAAAGTTGAGATGAGGTGTTGGACATTATCTCGTGTCGACATACCACTGCCCTGCCCAGGCTAAAGCCACCAGGCACTTTTCTCTCTACTCGTTACTTTTTCCAAATTATTAATTCTATTTTTATAAGAGAGGAGAGGCCATGTGGCACACGACAGCACAGGCTGGAGATCTAACTGTGCTAACAGTACCTCATGTGTCTATGGGAAGATTTCTTGTCTGGAATGCAATATCAGACTGACTGTCCGAGGATGGACGGGTGCATTGTGTACCAGGTCCAGGCTAGGTTATGGCCTTCCTTTATCTTGTGGCCTCAGGGGTTACCTGAAGACACGGTGTAGGTCTTTGTCTATTTGGGAAGACTGAGATAATACTGAATTTTCCCAAAGGATTTCAAAGAAAATATTCAATGAAGAATCATTTTGTTACCTTGGAAACTATCACTGATTTAGTTTAACACAAATAGTTGGTTTTAGATAATATGTCTCACAATGTGATTTGGCTAATAGAGAAAAGTAGTTTTTATCAAAATCTGCACAGTGCTTTCTGACCATTTTATATGTTCATGAATTAAAGCAACTTGTATATGAACCAATAAGTTTATGGGTATTATGCTGGGTCTCTCTGTAGCATCTTTCAAATGCTGCACCCAGCCATTTTAAACTTTCAGAACATTGCTTCAGTAACTACTGATATCCCCACTCCCACCCCCTCACATCCCACTCAAGTCTACACTGTGCCAAACATCAGATTTTTGAAGCTTTATCTGTTATTTGCTTAATATTTTTTAAATCAACTTTACTGGGGCAAAATTCTCATGTCAAGGTTTCTTCTACTTAAAATGGCCAGGTGATAAATTTGAGCCTCTTGTATAATTTGATGGACCAATCCTGTCACTTCCCAAAAGTTTCCTTGTGTCCCTTTGTAGTCTGTCCTTACCTTTATATGTGTCCTCAGGCCACTACTGATCTACTTTTGGTCATAAGTATTTGTTGGCATTTTCTAGAATTGAATATATTTAAAATTATGCAGGGGTCTCATGTTCCTTTGCGTGTGGCTTCTTCCACCTGGCATAATAGCACAATGACCTTGAGATGTAATACCCAGCAGGCTTCAGTAGTATATTCCTGTGGGTTGATGGGTAGTATCTCAGTGTATAGATACAGCACATTTTGTTTATCTGCTCATATTATTTCCTTTTAAGGAAATAATCAGGTAAGCAAGCTATTGTTTCAAATGGTGGACCCCTCAGCTCTTTATTACTTTTAAATTTTATTTTTAGTTATGTGTCTGTGCATGTGTGTAGGGGATAAATGTACATGTAATTGAAGGTGACTACAGAGGCTATAAGAGAAAGTGGGGCATCCCAGAGACGGAGTTACAGGCTATTGTGAGCTTCCTGACCTGAGTGGTAGGACTTGAACTTGGGTCCTTTGTAAAAGCAGCACCTACTTTCAACTATTGTGGCATCACTCCAGCCTCCCCTGTTTCCCTCAGTTTATTTCTATAATGTCACTTTCCTTTCTCAATGTGTCCTATAATGCCTTTGAAACTTATGGCATACCAACCTTACGAACAATCTTGAACTTTGAGAGGCCAGTATTCTAGATAACTTCTGTTACTAAACTTTAAATATAAACCTAGAAAGTTCATATCCATTTTCCAAAGATTCATTCATCTGATTAGTAAATTCAGAATCTAGGTAATAGGAGTGTCGTGCGCATGTCTGTGTGTGTGTGTGTGTGTGTGTGTGTGTGTGTGTGTGTGTGTGTCTGTGATGTATGTGTGTGTGTAACTCTACTGGGATTAATTTTGGTTCAAGTTTTGGAAGAGAAAATAGCCTAGATTTCTGTTATAATGTGATACAATTGAGCATAAGAAGGATTAAATTTATCAATAAACATCTATTTTTAGTAATGCATATCTTTATAGTGTAAACAATATAAACCCTATCCCAAGTGCTTCAAGTACATATGCTTATACATATGTAAGGTGCTATGATGTCATTAGTAAGAGGCATTAAAATCATATTTTTGCGAATCAATTTGGGGGAAAATTAGATCTAGTACTAACTAGGCTTGTGTATGTGTTTTAGCATGCTTTGTGCTATTGGGAGAGATGGACCACTCTTTTCATTGCTTGGTAACTTTTTTGAGATGTATGTTACATAGTATCAAATTACTCATGGAGAGAGTAATTCCTTAGTATATTCCTAAGATTATGCTACCATCAACATGGTTAATTTTAGAATATTTTACCACTCCAAAATGAATTCCACACCAATTAGCAATGATTTCCCATTTAAAGTACTTTTAAGAGGCCCCGTGTCTGTGTTTCTTTAGTACATAGGCTGTGTGCAGATTAATCAACTTGTGAAATCTCAGATTATTCTTATTAAGCAGATTAATTATTTATTTCCCCAGAGTTAGTTCATAAATACCATGTATATTCATTTGCATGACATTATAAGTCATATCTGCTTGTTCTCAAATCATAACACTGGACTTCTTTAAAACACCAAGCTGAAATGGGGTGTCGAAATACATAATTACTTCCTTTAAAATGTTAATGATTTAATTTAGACATTTCTTAAACCGAAAGTTTAAGTTCTACAGGGAAGCCCTGATGTGCTAATGTTCTTCAAAAAAAAAAAATTAAGCTATACTTTTCTAACAACGAATAGGCTTTAAGCTTGGGATTATTTTTTAAAAAGTAATCAGTTATCAAGTGTAGTATAGAAAGCCTGTACTCCCAGCACTTAGAAGACCGAGGCAGGAAGATTACAAGTTTGAGGCTGTCCCAGGGTACACTGGGAGACCTGTTATAAAGATAGATAGATAGATAGATAGATAGATAGATAGATAGATAGATAGATAAGGGAGTGGAGAGATGTTTCAGTGGTTAAAAGTCCTTGTGGCTGTTGCACGGGACCCAGGTTTGGTTCCCAGCACCCATGTTGTCAGCCAACAGTTACCTGTAAACCCAGTTTTAAGGGCTCTGACACCCTCTTCTGTCTTCTGTGGGCACACAACCTCATATACATACTCACATGCACACAGACACATAAATAAAATGAAAAACAAACAAATGAATAAAAATATCCAAACTAGTTACCATCTTTATAATGACAATTTTCTCCTATATGCAGCCAGGATGGCCTCCTGGGAGTCTCCTACAGGAGTTGTTGATTGACATCTCAATGAAGTTGTCTTAGGAAATAGTTTTAAAGAGATGGCTGGCTTTGCTCTTGACACAAAGGCTTGTAGTAGAAGTTTGGGGGTATTATTTAACAATACAAATTTCAAGGTTGTGCTTTTATGAAATGGCCTATTATTTTTGCTTTATGGTAACAGGTATACAGTAGAGGTAATGTTTTAAAAGTCTTTTGTAGGTCTTCTTGAACTAATATCTGCTGTTATACATTCAGAGACAAACATAAACTTAAGAATTCAAACTTATCAGCTGTCTTACATTATAAAAAAAGTCCTCATTTCTTTTTTTTTCTGTAGCAAATACAACAATGAAGCAAAGAACTCTACAAAGGAAGTGTAATAACTTCTGCTATGATTAAATTTGCTTATAAATTACATTAACAAATTTTATCATCAGTGGATAATGTTTAATTGAATACCATAATATGCTAAAACTGACAGTACAATCCAAAATTCTGTGGTTATACTGTAACATGCACTTTTGGTACAGTTAATATGAACCAGGAGCAGAATAATCATGGTCTCATGTCAGTAAGAAACTGTTTACAGTTTATTGTGTATCAGTGGGTCTTCTTAGGTAGCGAATGCTTTTTTTGTAAATATAAAGACCATATCTTTTCATGAAAGACCTGTTGATTCCAAGATGTTAGCCAGCTATCTTTACTAAAACACTTTAGAATGCTAAATATAGTCCACTTCAGTTAAATATGGATGTTTTAAAAAAGAAAATCCCAGTTAGTCTGCAACAGAAGGACATTTTGTGTGACAATATTTTGCATGATTAAAAATTTAAACAGAATAACAGCTATTTATATTTACAGTTACATGTGAGTAATTACTAAAGCAGACAAAATACTTAGAGCATAATTTAATAATGTTTTCCTCTAGCAAAGGTGCCAAAATTGTTATTTGCATAATTTTCACAATTTGTACTGAAACAGCTAAGGGAAACTGGGAAGCCATGCCTCCCCAGCCACCTTTTTTCTTCTTTGGGAAATATGGGGAGGAGATTCATAGATCATAGTATCTCAATTTTGTACAATTTTTCATAAACACCAAAACCCTCCTGTCAAAGCCTCAGGTGAAGGAGACAAGATCCATTCATACTTTCTCTTTTGGGGTCTTTATTTCAATGGTCAGTCCCAGCTCAACTTCAAGGCTCCTAATTATAACATTTACCAGTTCAAAGATTAACCTCAGAGAGGGGCATTCTGGGCTGCTGGTAACTTGATCAGCTCAGTCCTCGGTGAGTCCCTTGCTCTGGTTCTTTGTATCACAGGAGGGAGATGGTATCTGGCACATTCCTAGGATGACTGGAAGATAGCAGCCTCTGCATTTAGGGCTGAAAGATTGTGAACTCTGTTAGCTGAAATGCCACACTGGGGAAGCCAGGCAGACATTAAAACAGCTTCAGCTGGAGGTAGTGCAGTGCACAGAGAGTCAAATTTGAGAGCTGGGACCCGAGTGGACATTTGTCCCTGCTTTCTACCTTAATAAAAGCTGAGTGTTAACTGTGGAAAAGGGCATTTGAGAGGTCACTAAAAATGAATCATTAGAGTGCCCAGAAGGGCTTTATTATGATGTACTGTGAATAAGTCCAGAAGGTACTTGGTACATTCCTATGTACTTATCAGGTAACAGGAGAACAAGTACATGCTTTTATCCTACACCACAGAGATTCTGCTGAGCTGTAATGGCAGAGGAGCATGTGTCCCGCTGGATTCAGCCAGTATACTCTAGAGCATTCTGTGGGAGACTTAGGAGAATAAATATTCTTAAGATAGTCTAAAATTTGTAACAGAACTGTCTATATGAGTGTGTGCGCGTGTGCACACATACACACTCATGCACCCCACATCTATATATTTCGGAGAAGAATGAATGAAGTATATATACTTCAAATGAGAATAACCAAATGAAGTGGAGAATAGACCAAACGTCTTGCCAGCTTCCCTTCACTTCTGCTATAAAGGATTAGGGAGTTCCAGTCAATAAACAAAGCCCTTTTATGGCTCCTAGCGGGTAAATTGAGGGGACTGATTTGGTCAAGGACCAGTATGAGGATGTTTCTGTTCAACAGCTAACAGGATTCAACATGCTATGGAAAATACAGGCATGCAAAACTATACTCCGACACTCACGTTGCCAGCTAAAGCCTAAAACACAGCCACATTTACATATGTGTCCATCTGTCTGTTTTTACACTTTATTTTTCCAACCAGTGGGTGAAGTGGTTTTCATCCAAGCTGCAGTCTGATTTTTTTTTCCCTCACCCACCATTTCTCATTCTATCCTATAGATGCATATTTTAAAGTGTGTGCTATTTGTCCCTGGACAAGCATTTGCATAGCCCTTGCTGGGACCTGCCCTTTCCTCTGGGAAGTTGAGCCATCTCTGTAGATCTCTGCAGCTGCCCTCACCAGTTAAAGTATCTCAGGATGTCTCCTGAGCAGTCCGTAGACCTGGGGGTCTCATCCTGTGCCCCCATGTCTGGCCTGGGCCACGCTGCCACAGTCACAATCCGGAGCGAGCCAGCGGGGTGAATGGAAGTGCTTTGGCTCTCTACAGTGGAGAGCCTGCGTAAATCCTGTGTAAATAGAGAGAGGACAACAAAGCCTGCGCCCCCGCGGCTCTGAGCTTCTGGAGCCATTTGGGGCTGAATTCGCTAAATGCTGCTTATACCGCCTGAGAAGTTGAAGAGAAAGGACCATAAAATCCCCTCTCTTTCTTTCCCTTTCTGTTTGTCCCCCCCCCCCAAGGGGGGGGGCGGGAGGGGAGGGTGTTCAGGACCAGGGAAGCCGAGGTAAGCCTATGAAGGCTTGTTTTTTCAGTGCTCTTTTGAGTGTGAAAAAGGTGGCCTGGGTCACTGTCCCCTCTTTAATGTCGGAAAACCCACACAGTTAGTAAATGTTGCATGTAAACGAAAGCGTTCATCCCTTCTGCTTCCTTCCTTGCTTGTGGTCCATGAACTAGTCACTTGAAAAAAAAAAAAAAATCACAGAAAATTTTCACTTGAACATGTCCAGCCGGTTAAGCCCAGCAGGAGAGTAAGAGAGATCAGTGATCAGTCTTGCTGCTTCCCTGGCTCTTTCTGAATTTCTGGGTGTACTCACCATCCCCAACTGTCCTGATGTGAAAAAAATAATAATAAATTGCTAGTGGAAAAACGTTGACTTTGCTGATGGTTCTTGGAGAGCAGCCTTTGCAAGGCTATATTCCGAGACAGAACCAGACGGAAGCTTCCCCTCCTCTTAGTCCTTCTTATTTGAAATCTTGGTACAGTTTTCTCAGTGGGAGGCCCTAAATTAAACTCCTGGAAAGACCCCCCTAACAACCGGCAAAAAAAAAATGTCTTTTGACTGTTAGTACATTTTAATCCTGTTTTCTAAGTACTATATTGAGAGGGAAAAGGAATAAAGAAAGGAAAGAACATTAGTCTACAAAATACTATCTGGCATTCACATGGCTTTGGGGTACTTACTTTTTAACCACACTGCTTCTACTAACCCAAGGTGATGTGCCTCCCTCGCTGCCAGCACCTCTCTTTCTATTGGGAAGGGGCAGGTGTAAGATGGGATACCATAGTCTCCATAGACAATCCATGTCATGTGTGCTGGCATGAACACTCTCTGGGAAGGAGCAAATACAGTTGCACACTGTGTAGTACAGAGCCTAGTGTGGCCCTGTACCCCACCAGGGCAGGGAGAATGGAGGAAGGAGCCCCAAGCTCACTGAGACCCCTTCATGAGCATTTTTTCTTTAAAACATGGTGTAGTCTCAGATCTGGTGGGTTTTGCTACCAGTGTGTTTGGCCCATTATTTGATGGTTTTCGTTATTCTTGGGGTAAGAAAAGAGTAGAGCATGGGCTCCCTCTCAGACACGTACTTTTATGAGCACGGAATTGAAAGCAGACGTAAGAAGAAATTGCTGAGTAAGTCAGGAACACAGAACCCCAATTCTGGGACAGGACCTAGGAGACCCCTCTTTCACTAGGACCTGAAGGCTAAATAGGAATTTGCTAGCAAAAAGTAGAGAGTTGCAGTGGAGAGAAAGAGCACACCAGAGCAACAGGGGGGAGTTTAGCATCTTCAATGGCTCCTTGACTCAGTCTTGAAAATGTAGCCGATTTTCTTGATTCAATGAATCAGTTAATGTAAACTTTAGATCTCCAAGGAAAGGATGACCTTATAGGCAGTAGGTACTCTTGTTTTTGTAAAGATAGAGATAGTAGATATTCTTATTTTGGAAAAGATATGCACCTAATTATTTCTTGGCTCTTGTTTTTCTCTCTCTTTTTTTTCTATATTAAAGAATTACATGTATTTATTATGTTGAGAGAGATACATGGCCATGTCATCCAGTTCTTGTAGAGGTCAGACTGTGGCAATCACTTCTCTCCTTTTATTGTGTAATTTTTGTGGATCAAACATTGAATGTTAGACTTAGCGTCAGGTGTGTCTGTTCCTAATGAGCCATCTCACCAGCTCTCTAGTTTGTGTCTAAATGCATTGCCACACAATCTCTATCTGTGGCCTAAAGACAAATGAGTATCCTGGACCAGTGTCCTGGAATTGAATTCCTTAGGGCTGAGCAATAATCCAGACTCTAGCTTCACCATCCTGTCTTCTTGTCATTCCAGCAGTACATAAGGGTGGGTGGGGTGGAAGATGGCCCATGGACTTTGAAGACCAAATGCTTTGAAGACCAAATCACTTTCTGTGATTTCTGACAAATGACTTAATTTCTTTGAGTCTTGGTTTTTCTTTATGTAAAATGGAATAAGTAATAGTAATGTTTCCATTCTTTCTTTCCTTTTTTTGTGAGGATTAACTATGATTACAACATTGTGAGTGCAAATAAAGATAAATTTGTGGGAGTGAATATAATGAAAGTGAGCGAGGGAGGCATTGTGTGTCACAAGAGTACTAACACTGAAAACTCCTGTTGAGAAGAAATGATTAAGGATTGTGTAAATGTGTGTATGCACATTCAACGGTCTGTGCCTGCCTGCAAAAATAGTTCATCCACAAACTTTAGCACTTTTATACAAATTGCACCACTTTATATGTGTTTTATAAAGACACAAACACACAGGCACACGTATGTACCTGTTTATAGTCACATATATTGTACACCAGCATTTGTGTGTTTATGAACACATGTAAATGCTAGAAATGAGATGATTTCTGTTTATCTAGGTTTTTTTTGTCTATGTTATCTAACAACCATCTATAAGTAGATAGCATTTCTGCCTACCAGATCATCTGTTACTGACCTTGCCAAGATCTTCAGCTAGTCCCAAAAACCTAATCACAAAAATTCCAACTCAAGCCAGGTACACATCTTTAGTCCCAGTATTTGGGAGGCAGCAACAAGTGGATCTCTGAGTTCAAGGCCAGCCTGGTCTACATAGTGAAATCCAGAACAGCCGGAGCTGTACAGAGAAATGGTGTTTCAAAAAACAAATAACAAAGAAATAGCCATAACCAAAATTCTGACTCTACATTGATTGTATGCGAAACCTTCTCAGGCCTTGGTTGGCTTGCAAGGAAAAATATGCCCATCTTCATTTTTGGCCAAACTAAACCAACATTCACATAGTTCCAGCTGTTCTGCCCTAAATTAATCCTTCTCCAGGATTTAGGCCTTTTCTTGCATCCTTGGGCCTTCTTCGATGTGTGGTTGATAAGAGGGCTCAGACAAAATAACACTTAGAGAAGTAAAAGCCAGCTCACAGGGTTATGAGGAAACCTGTAGCAGCAGAGTGGACTTGGAGAAGTTAGGCGCAGAATCAGATTTATCCTAGATCATAAAGAGCTTTGGAATCTTAAGCAAGGAGGCAATCTCATTGCATCAATGACCTTTGGAAATAAGTTTGTGTTTTAAGGCATGGGGAAAGGAGACCATGAGAGTTCTCCATTCTTGTGGTCTTAGATGCATTCAACACAGCATTGCTGTGTTTATTATGTCTTTCCTCCAAATGTTTCAATGGATGTCTTGGTAAGTCTTTCAAAGGATGTCCTGTGAGTCAACAGCTTGCATTACTCACCTAGACAGGTATCTCTGTATCTAACAATCAGAATAATGCCTGTGCTCTGAGAATACTTAGCTCAGCCCAGGCAAGAATATGGGATTTCCTTTAGAGCATCAATGGAAATCCAGTCAGAGATGTTCTCATAATACTTCAGAGTCTTAAAACAGCTGAAGGATGCAGAGATTAGAGCAGGCCTACAGACAACAACAGAGATAGCATCCTAAGGGCATATCTCTGTGGCTTGTTGACCGTCCAGTTACCAAATCAATGAGCTCCAGGTTACAGATGCAGTCAATGAGTCATAAGAGTATGGTGAGGGTTGGTAAGATGGCTCAGTGAATAAGAGAAATGCTGTGCCAACATGTAGACCTGAGTTAGTGTCCTCAGCAGCTGCATACAAAGGTAGGAATGGCTGTGGGTGCCTGTCACCTGTGTACTATGGAGGGCAAGGACAGAAGGGCTCCTGGGGCTTGCTAGCCACCAGACTAGCTCCAGGTCCTGTGGGAGCCAGAGAATAATAGAGGAGGACTCCCAAAGTCCTTTTCTGGCCTACAGATACCCTTGTATGGATGTGTACACTCCCGTTACACATGCACATACTCATACTTCCTTCCTTGACACCTGCAGACACATGCATATACACATGCATGTACACACACACACACACACACACAAATAAAATTAAATTAACTTTAAGATGGCTCAGTGGGTAAAGGAACTTGCCATATTGTCCAACAACCCAAGTTTGATACCTGGAGACCATGTGGCAGAAAAGAGCTAACCCCTACAAGTGGTCCTCTGACTCCTACATGCGCACCACAACACATGCATGCAAAGTATCAGTGCCAATCCTTGTGCATAAGCAAATCCCCCAAACTGTTAAAAATGCACTGTCTTGGGCCCAGGATATATTGGTTCAATGAGTCTGAAATGAAGCCTTGGGATCCACACCCTCAGCAATCTCTCTTATGGTCTAGTATGCTCAACGTTTATGTATCTACTAGCCTTGGGTGTTCCTTCTCATGTTTATAAATATTATGTCTTACTAATGTATACCCAATCGAAATATCTTGCCCAAAACTTAGATCTTCACCTTGGTCAAAGGATTAATAATCATCAAAGGGAAATAAACAACATTTAAAAAATGTTTTTCTTCATCACCAGAGATGAGTATTTGGTATTGTAGTCACCCATATAGGCCCTGGGAACGCTAAGGTCTCTTTCTCAAGGAGTGCCATTTCTGGAATGTTTAGAAGTGTGTTCATGCAAGCAATTTACCAGCCAACAAGAATAGCCCTCAGGTACTCTGTGGGACTAGTTCCCCCATGTGACCATTGTCAGAGAGAGGAAAAAGCTTTGAGTACGTTCTTCATTCACTCATCTTGCCAAGAATGGTCCTATTGTTGAGATTATGCATCTAGGTAGGACACAAATAACGAAGAGACAATTCTCTTTCTGGAGGCTTCTACAGTATTGGTTGGTAACTTCAGGGTTGATGTCTGCACTGTCTGTGCTCTCATCTGCTCTAGCACACTCATTGTGCTGGTGGAGACACCCTCTTCAGCACATTAACTAGATTAATGCACAGCCTTGAAAGAAGAAAACAATATCCAATGTTAACAGGGGCTTAGCTCCAACAGAGGCCTGCACATGTTTAGTTCAGATTTAGAGCACACAGTTGCCTTTCAAACATTCTCTTTATGTTGCTCTTAGCTCTTGGTCCTTGACTTGGTTCATAGCCCACAGGAAAAATATCATAGTATTTATTGTTGTATTTGGGAAAGAAAAATTCCTCTTTTTGTAAAGATATAAACACCAGCGTTAGTAGTTTTTATACATGTACATATATGAAATGGTCAAACTTAATAAAAGGTATCCTATTGAGTATCTAGTTACTAATATAAAAGCAGACATGGTTTTGTTTATAATTATTTATGACACCGATCTAAATTCAAGTATTTCATAACATTTTTATGAAATGGACTGCTTTCAATTAAAATTCATGTAATGCTTCTCCTCCTCCAATTTAAGTCAGTCATCAAAGCATGCTCATACGAGCAACATTTTTTTTCCTGGAACTAAACATAGTGAATCATATAGTCTGAGGGTGTTATCAGCCCCTTTCCTTTTAAACAAGAGAAAATGCCCCATGGAGCCACCACCTCTCATTTTTTAAGGTCATTGATTGGGTTCAAAAGGCAAATGCCTTTTTTCGTTGAACTTCCTTCAATTAAGCCATTAACCTTTTGCAATAAGTGTATTCAAAAATCTATCAAAGAAAGCTAAATGAGATTTTAACAAAATCCTGACAATTTCAGCTTAAACATATACACAGAAACCATATGTGCTTAGGAAGAAATATATACACACAGGCATTGTTTACAGAGTGTGTTTTTCTATTTGGAAGACAGTGAAGGAAGAGTCATTCCATACATAATCTGAAATGTGCGTTCAGAGAGCCACAGAGACTGCACAGCCAGAGACAAAGATATCTCTATCCACAGTGTAGAGACAGACAGACAGACTGACTTCAAACTTGGACTTGCAATGTGAATTTTTTTCCCTCATCTCTGGGTACTGCTTTTCAAATTTGCCTCGGGCTACAGAACAGCACCTCAGATCCCCAAGGCCCACTGCCTGGCTCCTAATAGCCACTCTCCATCTGTGTCACATGAGCAGCTGATGAGATCGCTCCAGTGTCTGTATTTTGGAGAGTACATCCACCCAGGTGAAAAAGCTGGGGTTGCCAAGGAGCAGTCAGAAGCCATTAGTGTGGGTGAGAATTTGCCTTGCAGCAGTTCCTTGGCACGGTGGAAAGTGTGTGCACATGTCTCCATGCAGGCTTGGGCATGTGTGTGCTGGAGTGTGTGTGTGCATGTGTGTGTGTGTGTGTGTGTGTGTGTGTGTGTGTGTGTGTGTGAATGCAACCCCCAGTTAGATGTACATAGCTGTGCAGGGAAGGTCAACAGATAGAGATTAGGTTCTATATATCCACTATTCAAAAGCCAAAGGATTTTTCTTTTCCTGCCCACATATTCATTCTTTGACTATTGGGGGGGGGGATCTCCTGCACTGTGTGTATGTGTCCCTCCTCTGTTTCTGTCTCCGTCTCTGTTCCTCCCTCTCTCCTCCTCTGTGTGTGTGTGTGTCTGTTTCTCTCTCTCTCTCTCTCTCTCTCTCATCATAACAGAAGGCAAAGAAAAAGAGAACAGCAACTTCAGGGTCATGCTCTACTGTTTGGGCAGATGGAAGGGAGCTGCTTTGCCTTGGGGCAGGGTGGCTGTAACGAAGTGGCCTGTCAGTCTGTAAATAGTGAGGGTCATCCCTTCCATGTGATGGAGGGGAATCGCATTGCAGTGAAAATGGAAATGTCAATAAAATTAATCTGCCAGCTCTTTGCTGTGGTTTTTCTGCTACTCTGGTCAAAGAAGGTTGAGTTTTTTTGTTTTTTTGGTTTTGTTGTTGTTGTTGCTGTTTTTTTTTATTTATTTATTTATTTTATTCAATGATAGAGCAAAAGGGAACAGGTACCAGGAAGGCCATGAGGCCGACTCAGAAGTTCTAAGGCCAGTGCTCCAGGAAGTCTGGGTGGAACACTGGGAGGAGGGAGCAGGTCTGGGGATTTGCTGGTGGATCTGCTGCATTCCTCCGGCAGCTACAGAGTGCCCAGCTCAGGCTACATTGAGCACAGAGTTTATTGTTTTAGGCTTTCTTGGACAAGGTTTTTACTTAGCGTGGGATTTATGGCATTTACTGCTAATGAATGTCTATTCTTAAATTACAAAAAAACCCATCTCAGCGCAATTCCCAGATGTCCTTCCAGGACCCCAGCTTCTTAAACACCAGCAGGGAGCATAAACTCTCCACTTCTCTGTTTTCCTCTTTCGTGTGGCTCCAGGCTAACGATGTGCAAGAAAAACACAGCCATCTATAAAGCCTCGGTGCTGTCCGCGTATTCTTCATTTATTTTGCATTTGATTATGCCACAAGTCGGATCTTGTTTCTTTCCTTTTTTTAAAGTTATTAGTTCAAATATTAATGTAGGGATATGGCATATATTGCTACTCTTGATTGATGCCTTCCCAAAAACAGGAAGACGTGCTCGTATGAATTTTAAGAAAGTAGGGGTCCTGCAATGCCTTGCCAGAAGAGTTTTTCAGATACATAATTTAGATGCCCTCCAGGCAGGCTTTCAAGGCATTTTTGCCGGAGGGCAAGAAAAAATAACTCTGACTGTTAAAAGTAAATGATTTTTGCTAATGCACAATTAATGCCAGAGAAAAGCGCAGAAGAGAAAGATGTTGATAAGAAGTTCTGATTAAGTGAGCACCCTACCTTGATGTGTGTCTTTTTGTCTGCCCCCCTCATGATAATGATCTGTGGTGCGGAGAGCTAAAAAGTTTTCATGTCATGCAAATGTGGAACTCTGGGTCATCGAAGGAGCTTGGGTATGTGTGAGTTTAAGAGGTGACAGTTCTGGGGAGGGGCTGAGCAGGCAGTGCGTTATGTGCAATCAACAGTGACACAGCTACTGTCACCTATGCAGGCAGCCTAGAATATATAGACTACAGAACATTTAACTTGATTACCCAGCAGTCTGTGCTCACTATGGGCACGGGGATGCATTTCTACTAAATGGGCTTTCTCGTAGCGGTTTGCCCACACTGGGTTCCATAATTGACAAAGAGCTACCGCTCTGTGTCAAGTACACAATTATAATTGAATTAATGATATGGGCGAGTGTGAGACACACAAAATTAACATTTGAAGAGGCCTGGCTTAATTTTGTCTTTTACATATTTGTGTCTCCAATTATACTTTAATGAAAGAGACTATACCCCCTTAATGGATTTCTTTCAGAGAGCTTAGCTAAGCTCGCCATCAGCCTGGCATTGTTGTTGGCACCCTCGCTATGCTTGCTCTAATGGATCTTCATTTCTTCCTGTTAGGCGATGGGTTAGACAACAGCGTAGCTTCACCTGGCACAGGTGATGACGACGATCCAGACAAGGACAAAAAACGCCAGAAGAAAAGAGGCATATTCCCCAAAGTCGCGACAAATATCATGAGAGCGTGGCTCTTCCAGCATCTCACAGTAAGTTAAGATAAAAGATATTTTTAAATGACCTAAAGTTTTTTGCCGTTTTGCTAAGTTTTAGCAAATCACATGGACTCGAAAGGGGTTAGTTTTGGTTTTGGTTTGAGTTCTATCCTTCTGTTTCTTTCTTTCCTTCCTTCCTTCCTTCTTCCTTTCTTTCTTTCTTTTTTTTTTTTTTTAGAAAACAAACAAACAAACAAACAAACAAAAAACCAAGATTACCTGCTTTCTGCTGGAATCTGGTTAGTCATATAGCAGTCACATTTTGTCAACCATTGTCATCCAAACAGCTTTTTCAAGAAAGGTGCAGGATTTTCTCTTAAGAGGCCAACAGTAGATCGTATTCAAAATGGCCTGAGACACTGAATAACATATATGTAAATGTTTACTGGGTTATAAGGTATGAGAAGCTTCAGACAATACAGCTTCAACCAAAGGAGATGGCTGTGAGGCGCTCATGAACTTCTTAGCACTGCTGAATCTCCTGCAACCAACGCTGTCTTCTCCATGAGTAAATCAAGCATCTTGCCACATGCATGTCCAAGCTCAGCCTAGTGAGTTGGCCTGAAAACATGGTGGTGGTGGTGGTGTGTGTGTGTGTGTGTGTGTGAAATGCAGAAGGGCTATAGGCACTCTAATGCCTTTGTTTGTAAGGTTGAAATTAAGGATTCTGTTTGAGCTGTTTAAGTCCATTATCTTAAAAGCTAACCCTTTTCACTTCTGGGAAAAGACCAATATGTGCAATGGCCTTAAAGTAACAATTTATATCACCATGTTTGCAGTCAGTGTTGTGTGTCGGTATATACTGTTGACTCAAAGACTGTCATGACGAAAAAGTGACAGAGGAAGTATGCATGCTTATATTCTCCTGTCTGTTTGGAAATTCTTGGGAAATTTCCAAAGATGTGTCTTGGCCTATCATTGTTGTTGGGGCAGTCTATCTACACTACGGCTTAGTAACAGAGGAGGTAGCTCGCTGAAAGCTGAAGGTCTTCTTTGGTTATCTGACTCTGACTTGTGTGTCATCATGCTGAAGGACATTAGTTACAGTGTTGTGAGTGTAGGACAAGGTTCCAGTCTTGTTTATGATGGTGGCTGTTGGTCTGCTCTTCTCACAGAGGGACAGAGGGGTAGGGGTGGAGCACTGGTAGGAGGAAGATGTGATGGATTCATGTTTCTAAATCAGACATTTTGATCCACCAAACTGAGGTGGATCGATCCAGCCTGTGGTGTCTGGATCAGCTCTGGGTACCAATGAGGTTTCCCTGGTAGGGGTTTTTCTTTCCTCACAGCTATGGCCGTTTCAAAGGTCAGGGCCCTGCACTGACTTGGCTCAGAGGAATTAGACGGAACATGGGTCTCTGGGCTGATTACTTAACCAAAGACAAAATAATGAGTCCTAAGCAAATACTGACTAATTGAAAGGGCTGTAAATCCATTACATATTGGTCAGGGATAATCAGGAGTATTTAATCACTTTTATCTATTCAGGAGCACTGAAGCTGCAACGGCAAAGCCCTCAACCTTGCCATGTGCTTATTATTCTCATCATTATCAAAATTACCTCACAGCTGTTCTTTGCTACATCACCTCAGCTGGAGACTGGCTAACCTGTAAAATGTTTTTAATTTGGAAGTCTAGTGAGTGTGAGGGGAGGGCTCCCTTGTTTCCATCCTGAGGATTGTTGGTTTAAGTAGCTGGAGATGCTAGCAAAGTGAGGAGGTTCCTCAACGAGCAAGCCGCTTCATCCCGACCAGCTCATCTGGTTGGTTAGCCCCCTCTGGGCTCCCTTACATTTTTTTTTTTTTTTTTTTCTTGGTTGAAATTAGACATCTCCACAGTTGCTTTGCAATCAAGCATCTATGTGTATGTGTTTCCAGCTTCTGTCATGAAAACCAATGTCCCAGGATGCTCACACCTTGGTGAATGTGGCTACTCTAAACTCAGAAAGGGAAGCAGAGTCTAGACAGTCAAGCCCAGCTGTCTGAGTCACCAGCTCCACATTCTTTCCACCTGTGAAGGTGACTTTGCTCAGGTCTTATCACCTTTAGCAGTTGCATAAAAACCTCACGATGCCTGCCATCAGTACACTCAAAGTCACAATGGTGTTGGGTTATAGTGAAATCAAGTCTGCCTTTCTTACCTGTCCGAAAAGCCACTGGCTTCCCGAGCCTTTCAGAACGTGGAGGGCTCTCTGCTTAATCTGTGAACAAATCTCATGGGAAACCATCAAGAGCGCTCATTGGGTTTCTTGCTTTGACCTGTCATGGACACATCTCTCATCATATACCGCAGCCACCCCACCAAACACTGCGGCCACCTGCCGATGATCCCTTGCCACTTGCATGTCAACTGTGTTACAAACCCACTGTCTCTGTCTCATGAGAATGTTCACCTAGTTAAACACAGACTTTGTGCAGAATTCTCTATATCACTAAAAATTTCCATGAATGCTTAGGAGGGGAAAAAAGAAAGATCAAACAACCTGAGTCTAAGAGTCAGGAGTGCTTCGTTTCAATTTCTGATTTCCTCTGGACAGTGTGATGCCTAGTTTAGCCCATTAAGTTATCTGGATTTTTATTTGCTTCATTTTTCAAATGAGAGAGCCTCGTCACAGCCTCCATAGGTCTCCTCTGTCCCTCTGCATCTGGGTTCCACCCAGGACCCTTAGGCAGAGCGGTGCCCCTAGCGTCATCTAGCTACTTCCTCCCTCTCACTTTTCACGAGCTGCTTTCTTTTTCTCCTTTCCACGACCTTCTTTCACAGATTGCTTATTTTCATAATTTCCTCCCACTGGCTTTGTCTCACACCTTTCTCTCTGTGTTCCTCTCCAGACCTTTTCTGCACTTCCCTTGCATCTCAGAGAAATTCTTTCTGGCTTTCACTCTGAACATGTTTTCTCTCTCCATCCACACTTCACCCCATTGCAGAGAAGAGGTCTAGTAACTTTGATGAGGATGCTCTTGTAAAACTTTTACTTTCTAATCTTTAATGAGCTGAACGATTTACTCAGCTGTAATTCTGAGCTCAGAAACCAAGAATAGAGCCCCCTAACTAGCAACATGTTAATTTAGACCTCTTTTCTTACTTGCAGTAACAGACAGAAGGGAGTCCTTGAAAATAGGGATGCCCCGGTATATTTCTCTGTCATTTAATGAATTTCAACATTCAAAGTGAAATGGTGGCTGGAACTCACTGAAAATAGATGTGGTCTAAATTATTATTTCATGTAAATTTCTTTACATGTGTGGGACTCAATGCACATTCTTTTATTATCAGTCTCTTTAACATTATTTCAAACTGGTCTGTCCCCTTTTGTGCAGTGTGACCTGTTCTTGTAGTACAATAATCCCTGATGTACCCCCTTTTTCTTTCTTTCTTAAAAAAGAAGCTAATTGAATTATCTCATTATTTTAATTTGTTAAGCAAATGTATTTTGCATCTCAGGATGTGTTCTTATAGAAGGGGGCTGCAAAGGCTTTGCCCCCTGAATGGGCCATTGGCCCATTTTGACATTCATGCATTCATTAACTATCAGAACATAAAAGAACTCTGGGTGTATTTTTTTTTCCAAACACCCAACCAGCATGAAGCAACTTTTTCCAATAAGCCACAGGGGTCTCTCTACATATGTTCTCAACTGCAAGCTATTGTCACCTATTCTGAATACCTCAAAAGGCCGAGAGGAGGGAAAAAACTCAACTCAACAAAGGCCAACTGTAGCAATTGTGAAGTCTTAGTCTCAATATGACAAAAATCATTAACCTTCCATTTTCTAGGAAGAACAAATTCCAGTATAATTGTAACAGTTGAAACAGTCTCTCAGATTCCTATGAACCAAGGTTAGGGGAAATATAATCAATTTGCTGATAATTGATTACTTTGGAGAAAATACTTAAACTAGAACCAAAGTGGAATTTTGAAAATTGAATCTGTCTCTGTGCTCAAAGCCCAGTTCTTTGAATGTGTTTAATCTGATGGTGAAGGATCACTCTTCAGTCTCTAGCTACCAATTCTTCTTTATGTCCTTTAAAACAACATCCTCTAAAATGTACAAAACTCTTACAAAAAATAAACCAATTTCTTCTTAGAAATTCAGTTAGCAACATTTCTGAGCTGCTGTTATCCTCTTCCGTTTGTGGATTGCCCAGCCTGGCTTATTTATCCTAAGACAGAGGGGATGGGAGAAAGAATTTGTTGGAAATTCAATTGGATTTATCAAAAAATAAACAAGGAATAAAGGAAACAAATGTTAATAGGGCTATCTCAGGGAAGTATATACTCTTCATTAACACTTATAAAAGCAAGCCTTCCATTACAACTTTTTTTTTTATTCTACTTTAAAGGTGCTTTAAAAAGAAATGACAGTAAACCACTCCCAGACTGACAGTTTCTAGCCAGGAAGAGGCTCTTATACACCAGGCATTCATGTTCAAGTCAGGCTCCCAGCAACTTCCCTTGTGAGAAATTTCCCATCATGTTGTGCCCATCATGTGAAAGAAAGAGAAAGTACTCCCACACAAGGACTTGGCTTTCTCATACTAGTCTCTGACTGTCTTCTCATTGGAAAATTTGATAATGTCCCTACATAAGAATGTGAGACTTCCTTCAGAGATACCTCTACTGCCTTAGAAGCCAGGACAGTATATTGGGAAGTCTTCTTGAAATGTATGTTCTGATGCTTTTGGTGGGTATGGGAGAAAGGACTGTGATCTGTGGCTTGGTGACTCATTATCTACTGACAGTCATTTTATGGGACTTGTTAAAACCCTAGGTTTGATGATAAAAATTTGCTTTAATGTATATTGACCTGTGGAGACAATGAAGCCTAGTTATAGGTAAATAGCTACAGGTCACATGAAAGAAACATGGTTTTTTCTTCAGTTTGTTCATGGAGACCTATTGATAGGAAGAAAGCCATTTTTAATTTTCCGTTGTAAAACTGGACAGTGATGATGCACATCTTTAATCTCAGAATTCTGGAGGCAGAGGAAGACAGATATCTGAGTTCCAGGACAGCCAGGGCTACACAGAGAAACCCAGTCTTGAAAAACAAAAACAATACAATACAAAACAAAAACAACAACCAAGAAATTCTATTGTACTACACACACACACACACACACACACACACACATACACAGACTGGGGAAGAAGAGATAAATATTTATTATTTTGTCTTTTAACTAGTTCTCTTAATTTTGAGTCAATCTAGATGGCTTTTTCTTTTTTCCTTTCTTCTTTCTTTCTCTCTCTCTCTCTCTCTTTCTTTCTTTCCTTCCTTCCTTCTCTTTCTTTTAAACATTTTTTCAAGACAGTGTTTCTATGTGTAGCCATGGCTGTCCTGGAACTCTCACTCTGTAGACCAGGCTAACCTCAAAGAACTCCGAGACCCACCTGCCTCTGGCTCTGCCTCTTACATGTTGGATTTAAAGGTATGTGCCTCCACAGCCTAGCTGGCTTTCTTTCTTAAATTTGGGAATAGCATGTCCCAATTCAGCACATTTGACTTTAAACCACAGCACATTATTTATTTTACCTTAAATATTATAACCTCTGAATCTTGTTTTCCCTACCTGCAGAATGGGGATAATTCTGGAATCTCCTAATAGTTATTACAGAGATTAAATGAGACTCATGTGTGAAAGCTTTTAAATCTGTACTTGCTTCTTATAATAAATACTAAATATATAGTAGCAGCCATGCATAGTGGCACATGCCTTTAATCCAGCTCTCAGGAAGTAGAGGCAGGCTTATCTCTGTGAGTTTGAAGCCAGCCTGGTCTACATAGTGAGTTCCTTTCTACATGGAGAGCTACATAATACTCAATCTCAAGAAAGTGTGTGTGTGTGTGTGTGTGTGTGTGTGTGTGTGTGTGTGTGTGTGTTGTGTGAAGGAGAGAGAGAGAGAGAGAGAGAGAGAGAGAGAGAGAGAGCGCTATGATTCTCATTTGAATTTAATTTGATGCAAAAAGTCTTGACCAGTGAATGGGCCTGATCATTGATGTTACCATATCCTTTCTTGGCACTGTGTGAGATATGGAGATTGGATTTTAACATATAAAGCCCAATAGGGGACATGTCTCATCCCACCTTTAAAAAGCTGTGTCTGCATTTAGTGGTCTTTCATGGTTGATAGCTGGTAGATAACATTGGAGGAAGAGAGCACTGGTTTCTACTGGGGACCATAAGACCATGATGCTGCTGGGCCTGGTAGCATGCACCTAAAATCCCAACACTTGGGAAACAGCAGTTGGAAAAATCCTGGGCTTAAGACTAGCTTGGGCTATACAAGATGGCCCTGTCTGAAAAAAAAATTAAAAAAGAAAAGTATGAATATTTGATGATTCTTCTGGCATAGGGAGGGCAGTAGAACTTTGGTCTGAATAGTTCAGAAAGCCTCCGTAGTGCTTGGTTTAGTAGAGAGATTCTCATACAGTCTGGGTCCTAGCTCTATGGGATTGGAACTTGTGTACAGTGTACTTGTGTACAGTGCTTGAGGCTATGCTTTCTGGGCATCACTGGGTTATGGGTTTTTGCTGTTGTTGTTTGTTTGTTTAACCTTTAGGAAGAAACCATTCACATTTTGTACAGCCAAAACAATACAGTCCGTGTGCACACTCAAGTGTGTTGCATGGATTTGGGTATTTTAATTTTCTGGTTGCATGCTTGGGTTTTTAACTACTGGAGGTCTCTGTTACCTTACAGCCTCAGCAGTATTACATACCTGCCATGTTCCTCTTTACCAATGTGTTTCTTCTTGTTCTTTCTGTACACCTGTATTGGTGACCATAGCATAACAGTTTTGATCACTGTACATTTCTTTAAGAACATAGAGTTCTTAATAGAAGCAAAAGTTCTTGGACACTAGTTATTTCTACTTGGAAAACTAGCCACTTCATGATTCCGAGACTGGTCTACTTAATACTAACAGCTGTGGGCCAAATTAATTCCAAATAAGAAATGTTGGCCTTGCTTACACAGAGAGACAGATGAGACCGTCTTTCTCATACTTGGAGAGACAAATGTGCACTGAATACAAGCAGAGCTCCCTGGCAAAATACTCACAGAGAGAGGTGTATGCAGAAACCCCAGCTGAAAAGCACCAGCAGAGAGCAAGGTCTTCACCATCCTGCAGGCCAGTGAGGCTGCCCTTCGCCTTTGCCTCTGCATTGTTTTTCTGCTTGCCAGGAGAAAACATCTGTGAGTTATTTGAAGGGAACCTTATACTGGAGATCGCCTGAATTGGTGTCATCTCTGTTTAATTTCAGGAAATGATGTCACAATGCATTAAATACCATTGCTGGGTGATTTATTTTCCCGTGGACATGCTGTCCTAAGCATTCCTCTTCTCTTGCAGTGTTTCCAATTAACTGTAAGCTTGAATGTTCTTCCTATTTCATAATGATTTTGAGGGGTAGGGGCGGGAGGCTGGGGGTGGGAAGAGGAGTAATTTCAGAGGTTGCCGAGGTTCAGAGCTAATGACACATCTATCATGTCCTTATTGGGACAGGAGGGTCCTGAGCGAGCACCAGGGCTGTGATCACAGTGGCAAGCTGGAACAGTCTTGGTTGGTTTCAAAGAATGTCTGGAAAAGAAAGCCTGGAGGCTCTGGTGCTGTTTAGAGAACCTCTAGATAATTCTATTAGCGATTTGAGTACTGGAGCTTCTGCCGCTCAAAGTCTCTGTGCACTCCCTTCTTCAGGGAAGAATAGAGGACACAAGTCAATTCTGTGTGCCATCTGTCGTCGTTTTTACAATTTCTCAAATTAAAGAGACAGGCCAAAAATTTAATGTTGTGTTAAATCTTAGAAACTCCTCTGGAAGAAAAGCCAAATTGGCCATGCCTCTTGAAAGGGTGACTGCATGTTGTGACCTTTCGGTTGTCCTGATTTAGTGTTTAGAATAGGGAGATCTGGCCTTCTGCATGGAGAAACCCATGTGTTGTTGTGGATCTGGCCACCTTGCCTCTGTTTGTGTGGTCCTGGATGGAACTTGTTACAACAGCTTCTTAGGTAAGTTATGAGATAATGTAGTCTCCTTGTCAAATGGTTTCAAGGCATGAAAAGATGTTTTTTGTTGTTGCTGTTTTCTGTTTTTGAGACAGGGTTTCTCTGTGTAGTCCTGGCTGTCCTAGAACTCACTCTGTAAACCAGACTGGCCTCAAACTCAGAGACCTACCTACCTCTGCTTCCCAAGTAACAGGATTAAAGGTGTGAGCCACCATGCCTGGCAATGACAAGATATTTTTAAGTATAGCTGGTGATACCATTTTAAAAGAGAGTTCACCTAAAAACTTCAGCACTCAATTTAAGAGTTACTAATGACATAAAAAACATCAGTGACTCATAGCCAGAACAAAGGGTTTTAAGACACTGTGATGTATGTATGGTACAGTCACAGAGGATACATGCCAGTATACATGTGTTAAAACACAGATTATCCACTGAGCCCAAGACTAAGGTTCTCTAAGAAGCTCAGAGGTTGAGACCTTGTTTTCATGAGGCCCTAGTTTCATCCTTACTACAATAGAAAGAAGGTGAACCCTGCCATAAACTGTTGGCCCTGGATGATGGCATTGTCCATGAAATTCATCAAATGGAGACTAATGTGCCGTATGGGAAAGGATGTTGCTAAAGTTAGTCTGTGCATATACGGAGGCAGAGCTGGTATTAGAAATACTCAAGCCTTATTCTTGCTTCTGCTATAACTCTAAGACTAATCTTTAAAACAAGCCTATTTTTCAAAAACATGTAATTGAAAAATGAAATGCTTATTAAATTACCATCAAAAAGAAACTAGAATAATTGTACCTTGATGTTTAGCACCCAGTTTTATAAAATGTCACTTGAAGAAACGTTGTTTTAAAATACGCCGAAGGATTCAAGGAGAGGGGGAATTGAGGACCCTTGAATAAACGAAAAATAGGAGGCGTGTGAATATTTGAATATTCAGCTATTTAAAAACTCCAAGAATAGAGTGCCATTACATGCTGTTTAGTGAGAACCCTGAATATTCATTCAAATTATACAGAAAAAAATCTATTTCCTTCCCCATGACCACAGTGAGCAAATACAGTCTAGGCAGAAGTGGAGTTTTTAGAAGCTGAAGGCCAAGGTGACAGTACCGCAAGAACCTTAGGTGTTCCTTGGCATAGTTACAGAATCTCAGACAGTAACCTTAGTCTTCAGAACTAATTTGACTTTAGAGAGTGTTAATTGTACAAACTTCAGGAGACATGGGAAAATCCTGTCTAGTCTGTGTGGTGCTTGGTTTTTGTAATTTGGGATAGTTATGAAGTGTGAAGATGACTCCAGTCTCAGTGCTCCTGTGGTGAAGTAGTAGCTTGAGAAGGAAGCGTTAGTTTGGCTAAGTGGAATTTGTCTATTGCATTTACGGACCACATGCCACTGTCTAAATTGATTGGCAGCAGTTGTTGCAATATGTAAAGTAATCACTCACACCCTTTAAAGGTATATTATCTCCTTAAAATGTAATCATGATTCCATTTTTAGGCTTTTATATCCATTCTTCATGTTTTGAACTGCCAAGACCCAAATCTGCCAGAACTAATTTCAGTTTTTTTCTAATAGTAGATGAGTTGTCAAGTCACAATATAATGGCAGATAATTTCTCTTAAACTGTAGTTTTTCTTCTTTCTTATAACAAATAACAGTAACATTTGTTGAATCTGACTTTAATGTACACACACACACACACAAAACTACAACTGAAGGGATGAAAATGGTGAGATTCTGAGATGACGAGCAGTGAAGAGATGCTATTATCTGGTCATTCTCAGCACAATAGGAAACTAACAAACACGGGCCAGTAACCACTCTGTATTAGGGGAAATATGAGGAACAGTCCAGAGAGAATGAATATATGTTTATGCATTTAAATATATGTGATTGTAATTTATAATATTATATTATAATACTGTGTGTGTGTGTGTGTGTGTGTGTGTGTGTGTGTGTGTAACACTAACCAGCCCTCTTCAGCCATCTCTCTAGGTTTATTTGGATCTGATTTGCCTATCACAGTTAGATAGTGAAGATCCACTCTTGCATTCCTTAAACCAACTCTTGCTATTCTTCATTTTAATACCTTAGTTCAAATAAAACTGTTTTTTTTAAATCAGCCCTCTGCCATCACAAATATTTCAGAATTAATTTTACTGAAAAACACATAGCAATTTTATAAGTATTCATTGACAAAATGATAGTCTCATGATTGGCCACACTACAGTGGCAACCCACAAGCAGACAATAAACACCCGAGTATCCTGGGGGTGGTGCTACAGGAGTCTTTGTAATAAGAAAAAAAGCTCTTATCAATAGAGGAGATGAATGCTGGATTATTCCCTGCAGGTTGGTGACAGGTTTGAACTCTCTATAAAAGCAATCTTATTTTTTCCCCCATGGTGAAAAGTTATAGGTTCCATTTCAGTGTTTCAAGATACCTGCAGGCAGCTCATGAGCTGATCCACTTGTTTTAAACCTTGACTTGCAGTGAATTTGAAAAAAAAAAAGTGGTTTGAGAACATGGGAATATGGGGTCATTATTGGTCAATTATAGGCTCAGTTTTGCATTAAGTTTCTGCAAAGCTGTGAAGTGAAGGCCTGTGTGGCAAAATCTCACTGATGACTGGGTGATGCTTTGATAAAGGCCCCTCTTATGGTTAATCCTGAAGCTTTTTGTTCTCTTGCATACTCATTAAGTGATTATCAAATATGATTGTGGGCAAAGGGATGGGTTTTCAATATGATGTTTGTTGCCAGTCTGAGAACTTGGTGTGTGTGTGTGTGTGTGTGTGTGTGTGTGTGTGTGTGTGTGTTTGAAGAAGACTATAATGCAATGCTCTGTACTTTTCATGGGCTTCTTGGTTAATGGGTATCCCACACACCCATGCTTATGTGGATAACCTGTACTGTCAACTAAATGAAAAGGACTGTCTTCAATCCTAGTGAATCTATGGCTCAATCTTTTTGGAATTTAGATAATGAAAATGTTTATAATTTATTTTACAAGCAAAAATTTTCTTGCTGTAGATGCAGTGAGAACAATCTGTTAACCCTTGTGTTTGCAAAAATAAACAAAGATTACAGAACACGGTAAAAGCCTTGATGCATAGAAGATGATACAGCAGGGGCAGCAGAGTTACTAGTGTGTGAAAACTGTTAAACCCAGTCTGCTGCTCAGCTCAGACCCTTGCTATGCTTAATTCCTTAGTCAAGTAATTTAATTCGTCTGAGTGATGCATTCTTACCTCATTGATTTTGTTGTTTTTGTTTGTGGTGGTAGTAATCTTTGTTGTTTTATATTTTGTTTTTTGACAATGTCTCTTTTTGTAGAACTCACTATGTACATCAGACTGGCACTGAACTCAATAGAAGCTGGCCTGCCTCTGCATCCCAAATGTTGGAATTTAAAATGTGCACCACCATATCCAGCCCTTTGTTTATTAGAGAGTTACTTGAGATTAGAAGTAGTTCAGATTAGAAAGGGACAAAAATACCATTAAGTATAAAATTCATGCCCTTCTATGACCTGCTGAAATAATCAGTTCTCTCTGTCCCAACTTCATAAAAACTAAACTTAGATACTCATCAAGGAAAAATATTATGCCATTGTTTACCCTGAGCCTTGGATAGGACTCACATCTACAAACATCATGTAGTGAACAGGAACAAGGGTAAAAGGCTGTACATCACTCCACTGAGGTACAGTTTCAATGGTGTAAATTCAAGTAAGATTTGAAAGTATGTGCTCATCCTTAAGAGAAAGAATGGACTGACAGCAAGACACACCATTATAGCTTTACAACAGGGAAGGGGACTTGAGCCTCTTTTTAATGCAAGTCAGCCAGAGAGCCAACTGGTCTACCACTCCGTTACTTTTCATCATGGCTGAATTGCCTTTCTGAAATAGTGATCCCATCTTCCCACACTAAGAAAAGTGAAGGAAGCTCATGTTAGATGCAAAAATATGTCATTGACATGAAGATAATTTCAGTCTGATAGCTGTCAAGCTTTCTTTGATTTGCCATTCAGAAGTTTGCAAGTAGTACAGACCTTTAAAGAGAATCCACATTGGCAAAATCACAGAACTTGAATGAAGATACCAAAAGCAGCTTTGAAAGGCACTACGGTGGTGCCTGACTTTAATCCCAGCCATTGGGTGGCAGAGGCAGACAGATCTCTGAAGTTGAGGCCAACCTGGTCAGAGAAAGTTCCAGGATACCCAGGGATACACAAAGAAATCCTCTCTTGAAAAAGAACAAATAACACAGAGATCGAGAGAGATAGGGTAGTGGGAGGGAGGGAGGAACAGAAGGAAGAGAAGAAGGAGAGGGAGAGGGAGAGGGAGGGGGAGAAAGAGGAGGAAAAAAAGGAAAACTTGTGGAGGCCTTGAGTTTAAAAACACTAGCCATATATCTGACAAGAGGCTTTCTATGGAAGACTCATGACTGGAGAATTGGGATTGATCTATGTGGAAGTAATATTTGTAACTATGGCATTGTATAATGGTCAGCAAGAGAGTACACAAAGATAGATATAGAGAGATGAGGGTCAGCAAACTTTTGAAAATGATGTGGAGGGGTAGGAAGAAAGACAAATGAGCAGAAATAGACATCAGACCCAAGGAGACATAATGAAAACATGTGACGAGGGAAGGCATTTCAAAGTAGAGGAAGTAGATTTTGCAGAAAGATCAAGGACAATGATGACTAAAAATAAGCCTTTCAATGTGGCACTTTGGGGTCATGGTCTACCTTTGAATTCTGCAGGCTTGATGAGTGAGCAGGCAGGTTGGGATGGAACAAAGAAAGAATAGAAGACAGGGTGTGGGGGTGGCTCAGTTTCCAAGTACAGGTGAGTCAGGAGCATAGGGAAACTGGAGAGAGACAGAAGGAGAGAAGCAGGGGCGGGGAAAAGGACAGGGGCTAACATGAGGGGGTAGATGCAGACCAGAGCCTGGATGCAATGGGGCAGTAGTGACAGACAGGTTTAGTAAAGATAGAAAAGATGTGAAGAGATTCAGGTGTCTCTGGAGACAAGATAAAGAACGGGGGTGTGATGGGAAATGAATTAGGGAAGGATGAAGGTGTGGCTTTGGAGTATGCCCCTGGCTGCAATGGATTCATTGAAAAAACCTTTCTGAGGCAGGCCCAGGATCACAAAAGAGAGGCAAAAGCAGACCAAAGCACAACCCCATACTATATGGATAGGCAGGAGAAGGATGGTAAGAGAGAAATCTTGAAATAGAGGCCAATAAGTCAGCATCTCAGTGATGTAATTGTTCCTGGAATTATGACCAAAGAATCATTCTGTAGTTCATCTGTACCATGAAATGACTAAGAAGAGTCCAAATAATGTTGAGGGAGACCTTGCCGTGAAATGCCTTGTAATCTAATACAGTGTGTCGTTACTGGTCAACACTGGAGACAGAATGAGAAGTTGAAACAAAAATCCACTGATCAACCCAAATACATTGAGAAGTTTATTAATTTAAAGTCACCACTTTTAAATTGTCGGGTGGAAAAAAGAATAACTCGATAAATGGATTTGGGGTAATGGTTTAACTATTTTTTAAATCAATATTCTTCGTGAAAATGAGTTCCATATTTAAGAGTTCTTTGAAGCGTTGTGACTATTTCTCTTTCCTTTGTTTAGTGAAATCCTTTCAGAGCATAAAAACAAAGGGATTATAAAGAAAAATGATGATTGATTAAATTAAACTTAAATTAAGGTCTTTGAATGTCAGAAAAACACCATAAACAAAATTTTAAAAAATGCTAAAACTTGCAAAAGTATGTGCAACATCATTTAACGGGCGAAGAATTAATGCTCCACATAAATGAAGCATTGTGCACACCAACGCAGAGAACATGAAATGGATGAGAACTCAAAGAGGAGCAGGACCATTACTAAGGAGAGACATAAATGGCCAGCAAGCACTGCAGTGTCCAATGCCATCAATAATCACTTGCAATTTTAAAAGACAGCATCACTTATCATTTGACAGAAATTAAGAAAGAATGCAGTGTGGTGACACATATTATACCTACAATCCTGTACCAAGACTCTGAGTCCAGTGAATACTGAGTTCAAGGCCAGCCACCAAAAAAAAAAAAAAAAGTGAAAATAATAATAATAAAATAATAATATCCATTGCTATCTAGGGTGAAAGGTTTTATCCACCATACTAAGGACAATCAAAACATTGTCTTTCTGTCATAAAAATTGCTATGATTAAAAACTAAAGCATGTATAGCAAGCTGGTGCACACCTTTAATTCTAGGAAGTGTCAGGCATATCTCTGTGAATTCAAGGCCAGCCTGGTTGACTACATAGTGAGAATCCAGCTAAAAACAGTAAAACCAACCAGACACAACCCCACTAAAGTAAAACATATTCTGACTATTTAATATGATAATTCAGTTTCTTGAAATTTTGCCATAAGAAAAAAAGAAGCATTATGCACAAACATTATGGAAAGTTGTGCCTGAAGATATTATCAATAGCAATAAAGAAAGGAAACAACCTATACTACAAACTCTAAGAGACTATTTAAGACTTTTGTAGACTAATATCCAATCATTAAAAATTTTATAATCTACATCTTTTGAGATATAGGGACACCTGAATGTACTGCTAGCTAAAATGCAATTGGTAAAATGCTGTAGAAACTAAATTCCAGTCTTGTAAAATAAAATATGTGGAAATAAGGCACGGAAAACACTAACAATTTTGCGGGGGGTGGTAGTGAGATTTGGATGACTTTTTTTGTATTAGAATATTTCCATAAAATGTGAAAAAATGGGAGGCTAAAGCAAATGATTATTGGCTCATGGCCAATAGCCTCTCCCCTTAAAAGTTATTTTCCCACAGCTTAGGAGGACAGAGAAACCAAAGGCTGTGTGTTCTTTGTCTGGTGATGGCTCTCTCCTGAGCAGTGCACAGAGGATCAGCGTCTTCCTGGCTGTTCTAGCAGAGCCTATTTTCTGTGCCTGATACAGGGGAAGAGAGAGGAGGCAGCTCTCTCTAAAGTGGCCAGTCCTCTTGGGTTAGAGCCTCACCATCTTGGGGCCTCATTTAATTATAATTATATCGTAGGTGGATTCTCATTTAATCATAATTGTATTATAGGTGCTCCTTTAACTTTATGATGATGCTGCATACTGCATGTCTGATTTTGGTTTTTTCGTAGTTAATATTTTTATTTTTATTTATCGCTATAAGACCATCATCATAAGTTGAAAATATTCTGAGTAAAAAAAAAATGTATCTAATCCACTTGTCCTGCAATTATCAAGGCTTAGAATCACACTACAGAGCATTAGTCCCTTATCCTCAAGATCCAAGGACTGTGAGGTTAGCCCAGGACTGTGAGGTTAGCCCAGGACTGTGAGGTTAGCCCATTGTGGCAGTGAGAGACTGTATCACATGCATACTCCAGTGGAGAATTAAAAATTCAGACCACATTTTGTTGAGCTGAGCTCCATTCTCACACTGCCACAAAGTCAAACTATCAGAAGCGGAAGAACCCTGAATTAAGGACCAACTCTAAAATCTTTTCGGAGATCAGGGCTTCGGCACATGATGTTTGAACGAGGAGGCTGATGACAGTCCAGAGCGTAACTAAGAACAGTCATAGAAGCCATATTTCAGGACAGTCGTTAGTTCCAGGCCAAGGACATAGAAGAGCACATGTGGAAGAGATCAGAGTTCTCTTGCTTTTGTTTTGTTTTGCTGTGTCTTCCGTGACCTTGCAAGTGAGGGTGAGGCCAAAGGAGCAGGTTAACTTTGGACACGGTAAAATAAAATGGAACCAAGAAATCCAGTCGTGCTGTAGTAAGAGCCACAGGCCTGTGTTAGCATGAAGCAGAAGTAAGGGGAATCTGTGAGAAGAGTGGGGAGGGAGACAGAAAGGGAGGAAAGAGGGAGGGAGAGAGACCCCCCCCCCAAAGCACATGGACTGAGGGAGCACAGCAGAGAAAGGAGTGGTGGGGTGAGTCCCTGTGTGCTAAGGTAAGGTCTTATTTGGATCATGTGGAAGCCTTGTTTCATCTTCCTCAGAGGTCAGCTTTACATGTTTTACCACTCAACCAGTTTGTGTATTTCTCTCTCTCTCTCTCTCTCTCTCTCTCTCTCTCTCTCTCTCTCTCTCTCTCTCTCTCTCTCTTTCTCTCCCCACACCCCTCCCCTTCGAGGGGAAAGACTGAGCGGGTGGAGGCTGGCAGAAGCACACTCCTGCTCTGTCATCGCTCTTGACCCTTCCCTGGGACCTGTGGTTAATACAAGCTTTGTAGAGGCAACAGGCAGGCAAACCCTGCTCTCCACAGGACTCGATTCATAATTCACTGTGAGCAGGCAGAGCAGGGCTCTGTAGTGGCTTGATTGCTCAGTGCCACAAAAAAAAAAAAAAAAAAAAAAAAAAGCAACGTGACCTTCACTGTTATCGAATCAGGAAGTAGACAGTCCTGGCATGGGGTTGAGTCTTCCTATGGCTCTCCACAACTGTAAATTATGCTCCAGCCTTCCCATTTAGAGAGCATGTCACACTTTACATTACTATTGTGTATCTTAAAATAAACAGCATCGCAAGCTGTTTATTTTGGTGTTACTATGTATGCAATTTTAAAACAGTGGTTACTTAAACAAATGTCCCTGTTCCCACAGCACTTGAAAGCCAGTGTTTGCTCCTGTGGTTTTGGATTTTGTCACTTCTGTTTGGATTATGTCTGAAACCCACACTGGGAGCAGTTGGAAGGAACCTGGCAGTATCTAAGACTGGGACTTGCAGTCGGCTCTGGTCCTTAGTAATGAGTGGCTATCTGACTCTCACCATGCTTTCCAGCACTCCACAGTACTTTGCCCTCCTGCACTAACTAGCGATTTTAGTTTCTCTTTCAAGCTGTAAGTTTGTCCAGTTCAGTGATAGAGTCATTAATTTCTGTTCCCAGATGCTGTGCAAGTTATTGAATAAGGGGTCTGCTGCCTCAGTAACAAAATAGAGCTCTCAAATACTCATTTAAGACACTTCACTGTCTCCTAAAGATATGCGAAACATTCCCTAAGCACTGGCTAAGTTCACTCAGGATGGAGGACAGTAATAAGCAAAGTGGCAACAAACTAGCCTGTGACCATGAGTCTTTCTGCTGCCGTCCTGTATGGAACTGAACTTGGTTTATGTCTTAGTAGCTCATGTAAGACTAGTAGACATTGATTTGATTCCCAGGAAACCACTTGGAAGCACTGTTTCTTTGGGGAAAAAAAAATGAACACTGTACAGTCTTCATCTGTGAAATAGGTGGGAGAGACACCAGATAAAATGATTCGTGTAAAATAGCCTTTGCACTTGTACAGCGTTGGTATCCAATAGTTGGTCTTCTGTGCCTCCCCTTTGCCCTTCACCCCATGACATAAATTACAGCTGCGGGTGGTCTATGCACAGTCTTGTTGACTGCAAGCAGGAGTTAATGTAGTGTGGGAGAGATCCTTATAGCCTGTCCTAGCCTGCTGGTAATATTTGCTACAGTCATTACCCAAAGACTGTTGAGCTATGGGTGGTGGGGGGGATACAGCACCCCAGGGTGACTTCTTCTTTCCTAGCCTGTTTTGAGAAGAGAAGGAAGGCTTGTTTGAAGCCATGCATCATGCTTGCTCTCTTCCCTCTTGAGTGGAGGCATCAGACTGTATCATGTATCCCATCTCCAGAACGTAACTTCCTGTTGTACTGACACATTGTAAAGGAACATTCTAGATGATTTTCTGGTAAATGAATGAATGAGTAAAATTCTGCTTTGGTTTTGAGCATCTCAAAAAATCTAAGTTACTGTGGAATTAATTAATTGCCATCCTTAAAGTTTTGGACACGGGTAATTTTTATTCTCCTGTCTTGTTTGTGCAAATGAAATGGGAATATTGTTCTTGATTATGTTTTTCCATGAGATTTGTTGAAAAAATTTAGGTTAGGTTATTTTTTATGAGCTTGAAATTTCATCACATGTGGGATCTGAAATATTAAGATGGCACCAGTTATTCATGAGACAGCCACATTTCTTCCTCTTCTCCAGCACTGAAAAGATTCATGTAAGATATTTTGAGTATATGGATATTTTTACTTCAAATACGATGAAAATACATATATCTGAGCTTTGAAAAGGCTACATTGCCCCATTCATTGTTGGCAAGTTTCAGCTACTTTGGTTTCTTCCAGGAGAGGTAATAGAGCTGAGTGCAGGGTGTTTGGCCTGGAACAAGGGAGAGATTCCTTGAGCAAAGCCTTTATCATGCTGCCTGCACTAAGACTTGTGGAAACATGGCTTCCTAAAGAGGGGAATACTGTTTAATTTCAGTGATAATTTTGAAGGACAAGAAAATCAAAATTTCTTGTCATTAGCTCATTGTTTATCCAAACACTATGGAATCCTATTGCTCTCGACAGAACCACAAAGCAGAGGAAAGGGTAGTAAACTAGAAATAAGTGTGGAATTACAGAACAATTTTCATGTTCACCTTCAGAGCTGAAGATCTAAGCTGCTGTCCTGTAATGGGCCTATTTTGCCACAGAATAGTCACACAGTGTTTTCTTTAAAGTCAAGAAATCAGCTTGCTATTAAGTAAGACATTGTCTTGTGTAGGGACAGGAAGGATTGGGGGGGCTGATGCACACACCCATGTGTGCATGAGTGTAAGCTAGTTGATATTGTGTGTCATACACAATTGCTCTTATTTTATTTTTTGAGAAAGTCCTTCAATGAACCTAGAGTTCACTGGCTGCTCACTGCACACCCCAGGATCCTCCTGTTTCTACCTTCAGTGCTGAGATTAAAAGGTGTGCACCACCACACTGACATTTTATATTGATTTCAGGGGTTTAAACTTTAGTCATCTGTTTGGAAAGCAAGCACCTAACCCACTGAGCCTTCTTTCCCAACCCTACAGGATATGATTGGACAGGATTTTTGGTCTGTGTGTCTTATTTCCAATTTTGGTCACTTCCCCTCCTTTGCCATGCCCTGTTTGACTGTGGTTTGACTACATCCACATCCTTCTTCCCAGCTTTCACCTGCTATGTGTTACTTGCATTTGGTGTTCAAACAATGGTTGCAGTTTTCATCGATTTGCATCATTGGAAATGGGTCAATAGTTCTTATTGTGAAGGAAATGTAGGGGTACATTTTTGACCTAATAAAATTAGATAGCATAGTGGCAACTGTGTGTTTGTAAAAAGCAGTTAGCACAAATTAGAAATACTTCACAACAGATGTGTTTTGTGAAAGGATATGCTAAAAAAATTAAACAGAGAATACTTTCCGGTTATAATTTTAGAAAAATATTGTGCAATGAGGCAAATTTACAATTCATTTAAACCAACCTTTTTATAGAGTGTGTGCCTTCATGATAAAATTTTGACAATTCTGCGATTTGTTTCAGTGTTTCATTGAGGGGGTGGGAATCCATCTGCTAGTTATTTTGGAGGACACCATTACATCAATAAAAATGATTCCCAGGTTGTACACAGACTTCACTTGAAATTAATGTGTGGCTGGTTTTAGTACAAGTGAGTTAAAGGCCAAAGGTCCTATACTGTATGAAGAGTGCACCTTGTATGGAAAAGGTACTTCTTCCTTTGTTCTTCCAAACACCATCCGGATAAGCTCCATTCTCCAGGAACCTCTTCAGTCTCAGGTCTACACTAATCTTTCCTGTTCTTCCTTCACTGACCCCTTTTTGAGCTTTTAGAAAAACTTTTTTTTTGTGGGTGGATTTTTGAGTCAATACCTTTGATATAGTCGCTATTAATCACTGTCTGCCCTGTTATGACGCAGGCTTAATAATATACCACTGAGTAGCTTTGGTAAACTGGAAAGTTACCAACAGTTTCAGCCTTTGATATTCAACTCACCCAGGTATGGGGGTGGAGGTGGTGGAAAGAAATGGAGAGTTAAGGAAAGAGAAAAACAAACTGCAAATCAGAAAAAAGAACAAAAAGAACTGAAAAAAATGGAGTGAAATTTAAAAGGGAGAGGGCAGATAGCGTTTTGTATGCAGACTAGTCTGCCGTTGAGTTGAGCATCTAGAAGTCTCAGCAGCACTGTTTGGAACCTGAACACAAGGGTGCTAAATTTATCATCCATTCTTTGTTATTTAGGAATGGAAAAAGCTAGCTAACTTGGCTAACTTTGGTTTCTACCTCTGTCTCAATACTGTCTTAGCCTTCCTAAAATTTATCTCTTTGTGAACCAAGAACACAAGGAGCAGCTGGCTGCCAATTGTTGGACAAAACCAAGGAGGTGATGGGTGGGCCTGAGTCACTCTGTGAGTATGTGTGTGTGTGTGTGGAGTGTCTAGTGTGTGATTTCTTCCTCTCATGGATATAGAGATGGGAGGGTTTCTTTCTTTATAGTAGGAAAGAGTATCTTCTGCTACATGCATCATGCGCTAAAATATTTTATGTAGAATTTTAAAAGTACCAAGAAGGAAAGTTCAGCACTGTGAGTAGATATGCAGCCTGGTGGGGCTGCAGGACCACTTCCCTTTGTTTGTTTGCCTTCGCGTTCTATGTTGGACTGGACCAGGGGGAACAAAAAGGTAGAAGACAAGCTGCTACAGATGTGACTAACTATGAATATTCATGAGCTCCGTTGCTCTTCCTTTCCTACAGCATCCAGGCCTTTTCTGATCTTCAGCTCCCAGATGCTCCCCCTGTCTCCTACGCTATGCTCCCACAACCTCAAATCTGTCCTCCCAGGCCAACCATTAAACAAGACTGCCATTCTATACAGAAGCTGGCATGATACAGTCATCAGTAGCTTCAGAAACTGTGTGTGTGTGTGTGTGTGTGTGTGTGTGTGTCTACATGTACGTGCACACTTGCATCAAAACAAAAGGGGAATAAAGAAAAAATGTTATCCTCAGTTTTATGAATCCAACTCCCCTTAATGTTCATTATTTAAACCAGCAGCAATTACAAGTTCAAAGGGGTTTAGAAGGCCAGCAACCCGCATAATCACTGCCAAATTAAGCGGGACTCATTCGTCACAGGAGAGTACACCGTGAGCACTGAATCATGCATGCCGTGACAGGCTCTGATTTACATAAAGCAGAAAGCAGTGCCCTCTAGGCTGTGTGTTACCTCATCTCCTCAGTCCTGTGATTCGTGGCTTTTTTTTTTTTTTTTTTTTTTTTTTTTTTTTTTTTTGTCTTGGGAAGCTGATACTGCCTTAAATGTGGCCAGTTATTTACACCCTTTGGAATGTACAGAAGTTCAGATCACATGAAGAGCTTTGCATAATGTGAGCAAAATTGTGATTTTGGGAAAGATTGTTTTCCTAAATGTCTCAAATTAAGCATTGGGGGGGGGGGGGTTGCTTTAAAGAATGCACATTTTGGTACAGCTGTGGTCTCTTTTCTTCCCAGGCTGTTCAAGCCTGGAGTTCAGATCAAGGATCCTGATAAGCTAGCAAACACCTCCAGCCAGAGACCTTCATGGCCTAAGGGAGAAATAAATACTCCCTGAGGCCCGTTCCTCTTTGGCATCAACAGTTTACAGAACTGTTGATTGCTACCTAGTGAGAGTTGGGGCCAATAATTGAAGTAACCTGTTTCTTGTAGTTGGTTTCATGTTACCAAACTTTATAGAGAAGTTCTGATTAGACAGTCTATGAAACCTACTTGAGGCCTGTCACCAACCTTGAAAACCTTAAGTCTGAAAATGAAAATTCCAGAATTGAGTTCAGATGGCAATGTAGTCGGGTTGCCATGGTCAGACACCAGAACAGCATTCTGCAGATTTATATTTCTCCTTTTTGGATCGTTCTTATCTTTTAGGCAGAATTCCAGGCTGCTTTGTCCCATAACTTCTGTCATCTCTAGCTCATGGCTGAATCATCTTGATATTATGATGCCTCTCTTCCATAGCCACCGTTTTCATCCACATAGAATGAACTGTGTCTACACTTAGGCCTTGAAGACCTTGGGGTTTGAGAATTAGCTTGGCAATTGGAAGATTACCTATGCTTACACTTCCCTGCTTACTTTGAAGTACAGATAAAGGTCTGGTGGTTTTTTGCCTCTTGTAACACTACATGCATATCAAAGTCATGTGGTTTTAAAAGGTTCTTTGAAGCAGATCACAGTTGCTTTTGAAGCAAAGTGACAAAAACGGGCCCCTAGACACCCAGACTTCCTGGTGACACTTCACTACCACTACTCAAAGCCCTCTGGGAATTCACTTGCACTTTGGCCTCTGTCCCCTTCTGTGAATGCCTTTATAGAGCCCTTCAGTGGGTAAGGATTGGGGTCCTCAAGTGTTAAGTTACAGGAGTGCCATGTCTACAGTTACAGGTAGATACTATCCAACTGCATACATGGTAAAGGTGAGTCAGTCAGTTTTACCATATAAGGCTAAGGCCCAGCTGTGTCTCCTTAAATGAGCCAGCAGGAGCCATCTGAAAGCTACAACTCACCCAACCCCCACACCCTTCAGTTCTCCCCTGCACACTTTGGGAATTCTCATTTCTATCTTGTTTAACCCATGACTGTAGTCAACCTCTGAGCTCTTCAAGCTCCTTGAATTCCTCCTTAAGTCATCTTGATTCTCCTCTCCTAAGCTCATCTTGTTGCTTGGAAACCCAACCTTGTCTTGATGGTTTATCCTGAATTTATTCTGTGTGTTCCAGGTGAGCTTTGAGGTGAGGGGATCCTTCTGAGAGGAAGGGTTCTACTACATTCCAAAAAGTCTTGCAAGACAAAAACCTTTCTTCTTCCCACCCCATTTCCAGTGTTTTGTCAACATTTTGTCTTATAGGTTCTTATATGTCCCCTCCCTTAGAACAAATCTTTCTGTTTTCTGCCTAAATAATTTCATGTCCTTTAAAACTAAAGTGTCAGGGCTGAAGAGCTGGGAAAGCAGTTAGGAGTCCTTACTCCTAAAAAAGATCTGGGTTCAGTGTCCAGCAGCCACATCAGGTGGCTCACAGCTCCTAGTAACACCAGTTCCAGGGCACCTGAAGCACTATTCTTGTCTCTTTAGGCAACTTCACCCATGTGATAGATGTATATGTGTATGTATGTGTATATATATATATATATATATATATATATATATATATATATATGGATATATATATGGATATATATATGGAAAAAGCTCAACTATTGTTAGAATGTAAGGTCATAGAGGTTGAAATGTGTGTTTGGTGGACAAATTTATATACTGGTTGGAACTGTAGCTCAGTGGTTAAGCACATTCCTAGCATCTACAAAGCCCTGGATTTGATTCTTAGCCTTACAAAATGAAAGTTTTGTATTACATCTCTTATGATATTTTTGCTGAAGGTGTAGCCCAGCACACAGCAGACACTAGAGTTTGAGCTCCAGATAGCGCTTATGAGGTTGGGCAAGATGATTGTCATAGTTTGAGACTATCCTGGACTACACAGTGAGTTCCAGTCCAGCCTGGACTACACAATGAGACTCTGGCTTAAACAGCACCAACGAATGATTATGTACTGTCATCGTAAGCTCAGAAGTGCTGAAAGCACATTGGACATTCAGATGATCTATATTATTCTAAACTTTCATACGCCCATCAGAAAAAGAAATCAGTGGTTTGCAAATCCAAATAGGATTTATACATAAGCTACTTAAAGATATCCCAATAAAGAAGTAATGTAATTGGATCTGTATACACTAGGGCAATTTTACTTAGCATGCCAACAAAAATAGCCAAACAGTATTAACTTGAGCAGCTTGTCCATACAAATGCACATGGATCAGACAGCATATGTATGCAAGTACGTGTGCTCACACACACAGGCATGTACCCGTGAATAAATATTGAATGACAAAGATGCCAGCCCTTGTTCAGTGAATTTCACAGAACATTTTTGCAAGCCTACTTCATGTGTGGAATACTTTGTGACTGGCCTACCAATACCATGTGTGATTAGATTCTGAAGTTCAGTTAGTGATAGAAACTTAGGCATACTTCTTTTGCAAGCAACTTGTGTGCATCTCCATTCACATCTTTCTTAACAGTGTGTGATTTCTGACACGACTATGCCAGTGGGAAAGAGCTGAGAATGGAGACATATTTTAACGATCAGGTTTCACCTTCTTTGGCCCCGCTTCTATAAAATCTTGCTGCTATATTGAGCCAAAGTAGCCATCAATGTTCCTTTTATTGGACATGCTTCATATATCGTGATGAGGTTATATGCATCCGTAGAGTTGTTAGGAGGAACTGAACATGCCACTGATGTGCACTGAAGGCAAGTTAATTGTGTAGATGCCACAAAACAGCATCCATGAGTAGAGTCCTCTGTCAGGCATATTAATCTGCCTGGAATAAAAACTGCTAAACAGGCTTGTAACCAATAGCCTAAGGTAAAATCTGGTATTAATAAACCGATGGCCATGAATCAAACCGCAACTATCTTTATGTACATAGGGATCTGTAGCCGGTAAAACCACTGATAGATGCGGGTCTGTAAATGTAATCCTTTTTCATATTACTCACAGAATTTAAGCAGAAGACTGTCATTGAAAGTACACGTGTCTCTCTTCAGTCTCTACCATAATAGCAGCATGAGATATTTTCATTAACCAAGAAAACAAATTCTTTTGAGATCTGTCTACATTTGTAATTCAGGCAAAATTTCTATTTGAAATGCCCAAGGGGGAATTGTCTAAGGTAATGTCTATTCTGAAAATTTTTAATATAACAGACTTCTATCCAAGCAACCCTTGCATAATCCAGCTGCATCTGAAATCAGCCCTTGTTTGTGTGACGATGAACAATAATGACTCTAAACAGTATGTCTTCCAGCTTCATGTTTTGACTCTGTGTGATACAGCAAGTATTTCTACGTCTGGGTGCACACACTCGCACATGATGAGTATACCTGGAACTCCGTGTCTTATTTTTGATCTGGAACGCAGGTTTTAAACATGGAACACCTCTAGTGAATCTGCTCTCCTGGGATGTCTTCAAGGAGCTACTGACTCTTTTTCTGATCCATTTTCAATAGTGAGAAAACCCCAGGGCAAGTACAGAGAGACACACAAATCAAGAAATATGAGTGAGACACAGAAAAGAAGGAAAATGGCCACCGTTCTGAGCTCAGAGCAGCCTTCTGCCTGGATCTCTAACCCTCTTTGAGCACAGTCAATATTGTGAATGAATTTGTTTTCTAGGATAAGGGTGTTGCCGTGTGTAGAGTGTGAGTTTGGAGGAGCAAGAGAAAAGGGTTCATTTTAAACAATGAATCTGAAGACTTTAGGGGGTGTTGCCTAACATAGTGCTTTCTGGAACACTTTCTAGATTATGGGAAACATGGGTAAGGACACATGGAAAATGAGAACTGTCTGTTCTGTTCCCTTGGCCATTCAATTTTCATCCATTCCTTGATTTGATTGTACTGAAGAGCCATTGGGTGTGTTGAGCATTAGTTTAAGTAATTGAATTACTTACCCACAAGCACATAATTCAATATCTGTATATTATGTGCTTAGGACTTATATATATTTTTATGCATTTCTGTACACCAGTTGACTTTTTTTAGTTCCCCAGTAGCACACA
Source organism: Arvicanthis niloticus (assembly GCF_011762505.2). Classification (NCBI taxonomy): domain Eukaryota; kingdom Metazoa; phylum Chordata; class Mammalia; order Rodentia; family Muridae; genus Arvicanthis; species Arvicanthis niloticus. The sequence goes on along the minus strand of NC_047659.1, from coordinate 87,399,731 downwards.
AGGAGGGTGAGGCAAGCTACTCACTGGTGAGGATAACCTTATGAGGCATCAAGGTGAATAGAAATCACAGGTCCACAGTACTATTTACCTTAAACACCTTCATAATAATTGACACAGAATCCCTCCTTATAGTAAATCCACCATAAAGGCTACACTGTAAAATGCTCTTATTGTCTTGAAAAGCAATGTCTTGTGTAAATATTTTTCCAGGCAATATTTTTGCAATGACACAACTGTTAGCTGTCCCAGCACTTCTAAATTATAGATTGGCTGCAGCTCACCAGGCCCAGCACAGTTTTTTAAACAGTTGATATAGTAAATATCTTTAACCTCAAACAAAACAAACTAGAATTTTAAATTTCTTAAGGAGAAGATGAAACCAGATCTACATTGGGTTTATGACTGAGTTGATGTTTGAAGTTAATTTCTGTGGCCAGAGGTATTCTATTTTTATAAGTCATCTTAAGCAATTCGATCAATAGAGACTACTGATAAGAAGTAAGAGACATATTTAGTGGTTCATTCTGCTTTCCTTGTCTGGAAATTCCATTTTATATCTGACTGTGCAGAGCACAGCCCGGTATTTCATATGTTTATTCCTATAATGCGTTCTTGCACTTACGCGATGCTTCACTTAAAAAGACTTTAGCTTTCTCTTCTTTTGCCCTAAATCAATACCTTTAATGCCTGCTCCAAATAAGCTAAAATAGTTTGGATAATTTTCAGGCAAATGGCAAATTTTTGCTTTTTAGCAGTTAAAAACTTTCTGAAGTATTTAAAAATCTCTTTTGACAGTATATTAAAGTGAGCAGAAGCCAGTATCTAAAGGCCCCATTCAACTTTTCATGTGCTTAAAATATTACAGACAAATTGAGGAGTCAATTTATTATAAAAACAAGAGACTTAAATAAAGAGATCTCCTGAAAGAAAGGAAATGTTTGTGACAAAATATAAATAGCATACTTGTGGTGTTCCTTACGTTTTGTGGTATGGGTGAAAGGTCACCTTGAAACTTCAGAGCAATTCCAACCTTCCCAAACATTAAAGCAATCACAAACTAAGAAATATATTAAAGGAAAAGATTCTGAGTAGATTGGATTAGTTTTAGTATTAGCATCCAAAAAATAAAAAGTAACAGAGAGATGCAAGGCCAAGTCACCTCCTGCTCTATAAAGTATTTAGTGATCAGTCAACTAATCAATCCACTGCATGATTCTTAGGTAGTCAGAGGTAAACTTTTAAACTTATTTAAGGAAAATCTTGAAATGCCCTTATTCACTGGGTACTATTCTTGCATGCATGCCTAATCCCTACATTCGAGAGGCAGAAGCAGGGGGATCTCTGAGTTTGAGGCCAGCCTGGTCTACAAAATAAGTTCTAGGACAACCAGAGCTACACAGAGAAACCCTGTATCAAACACACACACACACACAGAGAAAAAGGAAGAAAGGAAGGAAGGAAGAAAGGAAGGAAAAAGAAAGAGAGAGAAGGAGGGAGGGAGGGAGAGACAAGGGAAGGGAAGGGAGGAAAGGAAAGGAAAGGAAAGGAAAGGAAAGGAAAGGAAAGGAAAGGAAAGGAAAGGAAAGGAAAGGAAAGGAAAGGAAAGGAAAGAAATAATTTTCAGAACCCTTTAACAATTTTTGGTTCTGTTCAAAGAGATTGTGACACAGAAATGAATGCTTTCCTACCATGTTTACTCTCTGCATTCATTTAGAATTGTTTTAAAGGCGTGGGTACTAATGGCAAACACATTCTTCTTTGCATGTATTTTCTCCATGAAAAAAAAAATCAGAATGTAAGGATGTAAAACCATTAAGGTTTGCTTTAGAGTGAGAAGTGTCTTTCCAGGGATCTGCTGCTCTCTGGGAGGCAGCAGCAGCCTGTTGAGATGGCAGTGCATCAGCACATATGTACCAGAAGCCCAGCGCAGGGTTTGGGGCATTTCTCTTAGGTGGCCTTTCTAAACAGTGAAATTTCTAAAAATTGGGTAAAGGGCAAGAAATGCTTTCCCAAGGCCTTTCTGGGGAGCTGAGTTAGAAAAGTTTACCTGCTGACCACAGAAACCCTCACCAAGTGGCATGAGAGGTAAGGAGAAAACTTGGGGCACTTGTTATGGTGGACATGGGGAGAGCTGGATTTAGTAATCTAGAGCTGATTCCAGTCCAGGATGTTCTGGGTGTCTCGGTGTCTCTGGTTTCCCTTCCCAATGTTGGAGTCCATAGAAGCAGGGTGTCTGTATATTTGCAATAAGAGGGCTACAGAGGCCTTATTTGCTCTTGGGTTCTCTGAGCAAGAGCAACTTCTGTACATCTCTCTGTACATCCAGCCTCTGACAACGCCTCTAGCAAAAGTCTATTTTTTTGTGTATAAGATAGGAATGTATATAGATATTTTGAGACAAGATCTCACTCTACAGTCCAGGCTAGTCTTGAACTCACAGAAGCCCTCTTGCCTCGACCACATAGAGAAAAAAAATTTTTAATTCTAAAAAATGTATTGCACTTTTATGTATGTATCGTATGTGTTTATCTACGTGGGTGTGTGCATGTCATGGTGCACATGTGATTGCCAGAGGACAACTTTCAGGAATTGGTTCTCTCTTTCCATCATATGGGTCCCAGGACTCAAACTCGGGTCTTCAGGCTTGATAAAAGATGTCTTTTCCCACTAAGCCATGTTGGTGGCCTGTGAAACTCTTCTTTCTTCATTGACTAGAAATAATCACAGAAAGCAGAATGGCTCTTACACAAGTTGAACCCATTTTTAAAGTCCACAGGATTCTCACCAAAGGTTCCATTTCTCATATTGTCTTTATTGCCATTTTGCATATGAACCAAGAGAATAATCCCTGAAAGGACTGAGTAGATCTCCCTGCCTGGATTTACTCAGGAAAGTTAGTGCAGAGTCCCATAGGCTCAGTTGTCCACCTAAGACTCACAAACCAATCTTTTCATGTTGAACCTAACAATTTCCAACTTCATGTTTCTAAAGAAAGAAATACATTCACATGGTGGCCCAGTTTGAAAACATCACACGACAAAGAATGTGTCTCCACATAAGCCACCTCAGAGTGGCTTTAGAAACACAGCCAATGGGAATTTGTTTATTTTATTTTAAATGTTTATTTTTTAAAAAAATGTTTATTTTAACCTCTAGCGTGGTCATGTGGTGGATAAGACAGTATCAAAACTCACTGTTTAGAGATGGAGAGATGGCTCAGTGGTGAGAGCACTGGCAGCTCTTCCAGAAGACTTTGGTCCAGTTCCTAGCATCCCAGTGGTGAACCAGTCACAATCATATGTAACTCCTGTTCCAGAGGATCTTGCATGTGCTTCCTGACCTTGAGAGCACTGCATGCACATAGTACAAAAACATATATGCAGACAAAACATACATACACATAACAATGAATGAATGAATAAATAAGATAAATTTTACAAATTCAGTGTTCAAAACACTAGCTAAATGGCAAAAATGTTAACAAAGTAATAAAAAATCTAATGCATAGACAAAATTTAAAAATTCATATGGAGAGACACTCAGAACTAGGGAAGGTTATGAGTAATTAAAAACCAGGATTCGTAGCTTCTCAAAGGACCCACAAGTTCTTTATAAAAATCTGTCTTTGAAAGGCATATAATAGATTCTGTGACTCGTGTGCAAAGTAATGCCTTGCCATGCCTTCGAAACCCTATGGAATCAAGGTTTCTTTAGCAGTTCATGGTGACTTAGATGTTGACATGGAAGAGGTTGAAAGTAAAGTGTCTGAGAAAAGGGAGCTTAGCATGGGAAGTCCAGGGCCAAGTTCTTCCATCCCACCCAAAGGCTCAGGCTCCTCCTGCATCTCTTTCTTTGGCCTAGTTTCTTCTAAGTCAAGTCAACTAAGACTCCTGATGTGCACACCTCTCACCTTCCTCCTTTGTCATGGACTGCTTTCCTGAAAATGTTCTTGACTTTGCTTCTCAGCTTTCAGGATTTACGACAAGGCCCACTTTTGCCCAGCAGAGGCTGGAGATGAAATCATGAAGAAGCCTTGCATTCTTTAACAGTGTACTTGTGAATAATTATGTTGAAGAAGGAAATAAAATCAGCGTTTAGCAGCCAACCTTTGACCATGATTTTCTTAAATTCTTTCCCCAAGGTCTTTGTGAGCACCGAGTAAAATCTACCAGAGGTGAGGCAGGCTTTTTCTCTGCTTCAGGCTCTTGGTCTTGTCCCTGTGAGTCATACATGGGTTCTGTGACTCAAAACTCACTAATCCTGTACAAGGATTTGCATGGTTTTTTTTTTGTTTTTTTGTTTTTTTTGTTTTTTTTTTTTTTTTGATGGAATCTAAGACTTGCCTTTTTTGGAGTGTTCTCAAAGTGCTAGTGACAGGCCTGGAGGCAGAGGTGTGGACACACACATATAAAGAACAAGCAACTGAACATTGAACATGTGGGGCCCCTCAGACACGCAGACTTGCCCAAGGGAATCATCTGCCCAGGCCATTTCTAGCTCTATTTTTCTGAGCCTGTGAATTTCTGAACATCTGACAGATCATTTTGATCGCCCTTAGAGAATCAGCTGGTAATGCCTACAGCAATGAAGGTCCAGACCTTCCTGGACTGTTTTGTACCTTATCATCATAGCTGAGGTTTACATCTAGAATCCTTGATTGTATTCAAGATGGCAGCAAGCATCAGCTGAGGAGGAGCAGGGTGGTTGCTTTCTGAGCACAGTGGGCCAGTAGTTACCGTAAAGCAGAGGTTCTCAACCTGTGGATTTCGACTGTTTTTTGGGGTCACATATCAGATATCGTACATATCAGATATTTACATTATGATTCGTACCAGTAGCAAAGTTACATTATGAAGCAGTAACAAATTAATTTTATGGTTGGAGGTCACTACAATGTGAAGAACTGTATTAAAAAGTTACAGTATTAAGAAGGTTGAGAACGGTGCCTTACAGGATCTATACAGATTTTTTTTTCCTCTAGCTTAAGCTCTGGAGGGTTTAAGCTCTGGAGGTTCTAAGGAGAAAGCTAGGCATGAGCAACATATAAAGGACTACAGTAGTTCTAGAGATCCAAGGACGGGTGTAGTATTTCCAAGGTTAACTACAAAGAAAACCTCACTTGTTTTTAAGTTAGTTCTGTTTTGGTGTGTTCGGTCCTCCATTCGGAACACTGTAGAACGGGAAGCTTAAATCACAGTTTCAGAACGGAGGAGTCTAAGACCCCGGCACTGAAATAGTCAGTGTTATTTCAGGAGCCCACCTCTCTCCTGGTGACAGGGTCTCATATGGTAGGAGGGTAAGAAAGCTCTCACTAGTCTTAAGGATACAAATTCCATTCATCCAGTCGCTTGTACAAGGCTGGCTTTCCCACGCACTCCCATTGATGATTGTGATTTTAGCATAGGAATTTGAAAGAACAGAGACATTCAGCCTGTAGGCTAGGCTACTGTAGAAACACTATTCGAGAAAAGAATTTAGAAAGAGGGGAAATTTCCAAAAGTTCAGAACACATCTTAGGGCAGGAAATGCCTGATTGACATTCTTGTGAAACTGGTTCTAACAGATGCCTGAGGTGACATCCTGAACTAAGCAGCCTAAACCCTTGCATTCTTTAGCTTTGTTATTGATATTGTTTGTTTGTTTGGTTTCACACCGGTCTTCCTTCTCTCATAAATGTCAAAGAAACACATTTAATTTGTGAAGTTATAGTAAAGCCTAAAATTATTAGCAGTAAGAAAATTTATTGAATGGTCTTTTTCTCAGACTGGAAGAATTATTAGCATTGTATTTGAGCAACAATGACATACACAAAGATTTCAGTATTCTGGGATGTATTTTCAGCATTGGGGGCCACACAGAGACCCTGGTTCATCAAGAGGAGAGGTAGGGTGCAGGAGGGAAAGTCTCTGCTGAACGAGAATTACCAGAGGGCACCACTTTATAATATTTCTATGGGCTTTTGTTTGTTTGTTTTGTTAAGCATTGGGAGGACAGCTCATAAAAAATAAAATCATGCATTTGGTAATACTTGCTTCTAGCATATCTTATAAATATGCATATTGATAACAAACAAACACAAAAAATTCTCAACAGTCCCCATACATCTGTCCGGAATGATGAAATACTTTGCTTCCATAGATGAAAGTCACTATAGGCAAAGATCGTCTAAGATAAACCCCATAATACCCATGTTCATCTCCCTAAATCCCTACCACCAAAGCAGAGGAAGTGTTAGGGGAAAAAATGTCTACTAGAAAATGACATTAATTGAAAAGTCCCTAAATGTTACCTTGTTTGTATGTTCATTTAGTCAAAAAGTATTTAATGGGCTTTTCCCCTAGGAGCAAATACTTCACTCAATGACAGGAAGATGCAAAGATAAGTGGGCACCAGAGCCTGCCCTTAAAGAATTTCAACACATAGGCAAAAGAAAAATGTGTTGACAGAGCAAAATTTAAAAGTAGAAAGGAAAGAGTGTCAGACGGAAGGTTTTGGAAGTTGGAAGGAAGAAAGATTACTTCCGGCTGAAAGAATTAGTGGAGGTTTGAGGAGGCTGCAGATGAGGAAGGAAAGGAAGATTTGAAGGTGATGGGAGGTCTGGGACCAGCAAGGACAGGGACGGTGTGGGAAATAATGACTAGAGGAGATTATGTTTCTATAGAGCCTGAGATAAGATGGTCTGAGCAACAGGAAATGATGTTGGGCAAGCAGCCTAGAGATATTGGTCTATTCAGACTTGGCTAAGGATGTTAGATAGGAATGGATGGAGAAAGCGTGTTTGTACAAGAAGCTGCCAGAATATTGTTATGATTCTTAGGGTTAGTTTGGAAGTGTTTAATCAGGTTGGTTGAAAGTCCAAAAGATCCAGAAATGGAAATATTTGTTAGATGCTTTTGTACAAGCAAAATAGTTGTTTCTCAAAATATGACATGTATATTACTTATATTATGTCTAATAAATTTAAGAAGTATTCAGATTCTGGTAATAACATCATTGGAGAACATACTAGAAAGTGTAACCTTCATGTCAATTCTCTGATTCTATGAACTACTGGGATAGATAAGTGTAGGTTGAAAATAACGTATTATATCAAATTTAAAATATTAAACCAACAGTTTAGTACATGCTCCCCAAATTGTGAAAAACTTTGGGAAATATCTTCATTTTGCCATTGTGCGAGTGAACATGAATGTATGTGTATGTGTGTATGTTGATTTGGTACTAGAGACTATGCCCATACTTACACATGTTAGAAGAGTACTCACTTGCTGAACTGCATCCCCTACCAACATCATGAGTGAAAAGTATTGGCTTCTACCTTAGGATAATGGATATAGATGAAGAGATGGGTATTAGAAATTGTTATAAGAAAGAATCTGCAGAGCTAGGTAATCTAGGTGTGGTAAATGAAGAAGAAATCCAAAGTGTGGGACTTGACTATTGTCATGCTGGCAGCCATTAAGAGAAATAAGAAAAATGGGTTGTGAGCAAATCCAAGTTCACTGTGTAAGTGCTAGGAGGTTGAGGTCTTCATGAGGCTTCTGAAATACAGGACTGACATCCTGAAGGGCTGGGACAGAAGACTTAGGTTCGATCCCAGAGGCAATGGCTAGAGGTTTAACATGGTGAGCAAGAAGCATAGGAAAAAGAGGGTTACAAATAGATTGTTAGAAAAAAGATATATTCACGAATGGTAAGAACTAGAGAGTCTCAAGAAGAGAACTAAGAAAATTGAGTAAATATATATTCTGAGTCTGAGTTCTGGCATGATCTTGTTATTAGGAGAAGGGAATTTCTAAACCGATATTAAAGAAAAAGAAATGTATAATCAACAGTTGTTGGGGTCTACAGGGAAAGTCAAGGGTCAAATGGGAGAAAATACCAATGCATTTGGCCATGAGGAAGTCATTGGTGACCTTTGGGTCTGTTGGGTCTCAGTGGAGTGACAAGGGCAGAAGCCAGATTGTAAGAAGGAAAGGACCAAGTGGGGGGTCCGGAAGTGGCCTCCTCTTTCAAGAGCTATGAAAATAGAGAAAATGCTAGCTGGACAGGGAGATGGAACAGTGCTGAGAAAACATTCTTTTGAAGAGGTCACCCTTAAGCACAGTAATGAGTAAGGAAGAAAGATGTACACATGTAGAGCCTCATAGTCCAAGGAGTTGGTGAGGGAAGTCAAATTAGGGTGAGGAAGAGACAAGAGGGAAAGAAGTGAGGAAATCAGAGGTGCATACCAGAAGTTGGAACTGGCAAATGGAGGGTTAATGGGAAGAGTTGCAGTTAGATACTAAGGAGAGAGAAAAGAGACTGCTTTAAGTGGTATGGAGTGTGTGTGAGATTGGTGGTGGTGAGAATGGCGAGATCCATTCCTAATCAACAACCAAAGAAAGAACACCTTTTCTGCTAGCTTATTTTGAGCATCATCAAGCAGCTAGGGCTGGCCTCAAACTCACTGTGTATCCCAGAATGACCTTCAACTTCCGATTCTCTCACTTCTACTTCCTATGTGCGGGGACCACAGAAATGTGCCATTGTGCCTAGACTTACTATTAATTTTACTATTAATAAAATGTCTTACTATTAATTTTTAGTTTGTGTTTTAAAGAATAGGTCTCATTATGAAATGTTACATGCATATTATTGGAGCTTGTTTCTTTTCATGGCACCCCCACCCCATTGCCCTCTCTTGCCCAACCCCTTTCTGCTCCTGCTGGTCCCATTGTTTTGAAGGGTATGCTCTAGGTGTGTTCTACTAGTTGAATTAAACCAATCGAAGAACTGAAGCCTGAACAAATTGTTGGCTCTGAGCGTGAGGTAACTGCCTTAGAGGTACCACACCAAATTTGCTCCTTTATTCTCTCTTGACATTTAAAATATGTCCTTGCTGAATAATGAACACTTGAAAAGAAAAAAAAAAGAGTACAACTTGTTTCTGTGTGGGAGGTAGGAAGAACATTGCTTTGGGAGTCAGATGGTTCTGGGTCTGATGACTCTTGACTTGCCAGCCGTGTGACATAATCTTCCCCAAGTCTTTATTTTTTTCACAGGTAACAGTAACAACAAAGTTTTACAAATTTTTTCAAAGGCAGCTTAAAAGTTACCTCCTCACTGAATGACTATACAAACCAAATTAAACCCAAACGCTCCACACGGGGCACACAGTAGTTGCATAGTTGCTCAACTGATGGGAACTGTATTCTGCAGATCTCTTTCAAATTGCACTTTGATGGGGTTTGATTCATCTTCCGAATGAATTCTGCATGTGTTTGGCTTGGTGAAGTATTTGTGCTGAGAGCTGGTGATTATAAAGAAGGGGGGAAATCCTTAACATGTGTCTGAGGAAATGAAAACCTTGGCCCTGTATTCCTGAAAGTGAAAACTTACCAGTTAGGCTAAGTTGCTCACTGTAGACTGGGCTTTATGATCCTCTTCCTTAGGTGCCCACCACTGTGTATCTTTTCTTTCCACATTTGCTTGGCTCAGTCCCTGTTAGAAGAGGAAACCATTGATTGCTAAGAGTTAGCATTGGTTTGCCATGAGCAATTAAACCAGGCCTACATTGGCCTCTGACAATGTTGCCATGGTGACTGTGTCTCGTTCCTCTCTAGATACCCAGTGCCTGGCATACAGTAGACACTCTATATATGAAATAAATGAACCAGTGAGCTGCCTGTGAGCATGGTAAATGCTGATAATCTAGTAAAATGGCTGTGTAGAGGGGGAAAAAACACATAGACTTGCCAAATTTTTAGCTTAGTTCTATACAATCATTTTTGGCAATTTCTTAGTCTTCCATCCCTGGTTTCCTAGGTACACCAAGAAGTGGCATGCCTACCTCACAGGGCTTATTACGTTTGGATGAAATGTAATGACTTGGTATACAGAGAAAGCCCTTAGAACAATGTATGTCCCTCAGAGTGAGAACCACTTAGCTCTTCTGTCAAAAGGCTTGCCATAGGTTTGAAATGATGGACCACCTCTAATAAGATCAACTTGTAAGAAAGATAAAATATAAACAATATTTTCTCTGAAAAGTCAATAGACATGCAGAGTCAGAGCTGCATGACAGGAGGACTTTAGCTGACAGCAAGTACAGTAAACTAGAAAGAATAGATCCAGAATGTCAGCAGAGAATCCCACTGGTAAGGTTGACATCGGACAGCTGAGTTCCAACCTTTAAAGGAGACCATGGTAACCTATAGCTACTTCAAGGAAAATGGCCACCAGATGATGCTCTCCAAAGTTCTGTGATATGAGGAAGGCACAGGGATGCTCAAATTGAAGCCACCATAGAGAGCTTGGTGGGTCACACTGTCTATGAAGGGAAGTGGGCTTGCCATGAGATGTGTCAGAGGTCAGGGCTGCAGGTTTCAGCTTGACCTTGAAGCACAAGTTATCTGAATGTGGAATGAGTTGTCTGCTGAGGTGGTGAGCTTTCAGTTCCTAGTGGTGTGAAGCCAAGTACCTGGGTACTATAGCATCTTTGTATGTGTGTTTAGAAACATGATTTAGTGCAAATTCTGTACTAAATCTGTATCCAGTACACATTCTGAACCATGCATCATACATGGACCCTCCTAACTTTCTTACTCTGGGATCTCCTGTTCTTCCTGACACAGATTTAGCAAAATGCCTCCCCCTTCCCTCCTGGCAAAAGGTAGAGGAGCTTTTCAGCTTGAAGGCAAACAATAAGGTTTAACCCAGAATGCCCCTGAGCTTCTTCATGTACTATGTTTATTTGCTTTATTCTGTTTTAAAGGAGCTGGTAGCTGACTTTCATTCTTAGCCTTAATCAGATTCTCTGATTAAGAATTCTTCAAACACACCACAAAGTAAGCAGTCTTCCCTCTCACATCTGGCAGTTTTCACAAAAAGAGCAACACGCTCAAGGCAGAGCTCAAAATAGAACCTATATTTTCAACGTTTGAATCCCTGAGCCATCTCTGTGCAGAGCCTCTCACTCTGAACTTTGCAGCCATGGTGGGTATTCACCCTCCCAGCCCTCAGGCCTTACCATTTAGAGTCATAGATCTGCTTGGCTGTCTGGTTTTGGGAAGGTTAGGGGATGTGAAAAAAATCTCTGATAGTGAATAGCCACAGGAGGCCAATGCAACCTCAGGGTGAGTTGATGCACATTATTCTTAGCTGCCAAGACAGTGGGGAAGAAAACAGGCAGATCAGATCTTGGTCTAAGTAAGACCAGTCTGCCCTCAATGGCCACAGAGAGATGGAAGCACAGGAGAGTCAGGCCACCTGCCAGAGAACCCTCCATTCACTCTGCTATCAATGCATCCTACCTACAGGTGGAAATTAAGAACATGAGATTTGATCAAGTCGTAAGAAGGAAATGCATTTGCTTTTTGGAGAAAAACTTGTTAAAGATTTATGCTTCCTTCAGCATCCTGACTTTGTTCTGGAGAAACTCATAATGAGGCTGAAGACTCCATATAGTCAAGTAGGAGACAGGATAAGAGAATCCACTCTGCAGCAAAGACTCATTTACATTATTAGTTATCATAGGGGCAGATAAAAAAGGGTGCAGGGAACTGGGTCTTTGGTAGCTCTGTATGTTGTCACCAAGAGACATTGGCCTCCTGGCTGATGACTGTTCTGCATTCTTCACTGTGGACACCCAGAGCTGTTGAAAAGAATTGAGATGCTTGTCAACAGAATGGAAAGCTGGACTCCATCAAAACAACGTTAGTCTGTGAGACTAATGACTTTTGCAGCCATTTGTTTTAGTTTGGAACTAAATGAGAAAATTGTTTTAGATAACAGTGACTTGGTCTTGTTTTCTAAGCATCTATTGGGAAAAGAAAAGTAGCACAATTATTAATCAGTACTTTAGACTCATACCACATACACATATATCACACACACAGGCACACAGACAAATTCATGCATACATACACATATACATACACAGACACATATACATGTATATACATATACACCATATACACTCACTTGAGCACGCACAGAGACACAAATACAAACACGCACACTTAAGCAGATCAGATTAGAAGTAGTGATGAACCAGTCCAGAGATCTAACTCCAGCCTATCTAGCAAAACTATTAACAAACAGCATCATGTAAAATAAGAAAAATTCATATCTTATTGTTCATATGTCACATAATACTATGTTTGATAAAATGTGACATTCATAAATGCGCCTACCTCCATTCTTCTTGTTGTTATTATTTTTTTAAAAAGCTGTAAATTGAGTGAGCTGATGAATAGTCTCTAGGGACAGGATAGGATCATCCTTATTTCCCATTCAGCTTGTGAAGGGGAAGAAAATTAATGAAAGAAAAGACCATAATAGCTTTGCAAATCGAGTAAAAGGCTTAGCAGAGTTCAAGGATCAATTAATTTAAAAATCTTGATTACTAAATATTTTCCATGAAGAACAGATGACTTCTTAGCTTGGAAGTCTCAGAAATCTGCAAGTAAGAACCGTTAATAAAGACTAAAGATGTTTAAGGGGCAAAAGCCACACTGGAGAAAGTAAAAAAGAAAAAAAGGTGGTTGTCTAAGATTCTTTTGTTAGTCTGAAATGATGAGCCGTTAGAGATGAGAGCAGAAACATGGTGGCCCTTTGATAAAGGTCTGTGTGGGGGACCCTATGAAGATGGTTACTGTGTAGGTAACATTATCGATAGCCTTTCCATAAACCAGCAGATAATTTATAGATACTGCGGTATTGACGATTTCCCTTTGGCTGCATCTTGGAGTGGAGAGCAGAGGCGGTCACTGCATCGTCGTAGGGCAATGAAATGTCTGTAAGTTGTGATCTGCCGGCATGTAATAACTCGATCTGCTTCATGCAGACAAAATATATTAAAAGTATGGACGAGTGAAGTTTGTGCCCCAGGGAAAAGGCGAGATAATGCATTGAAATTGTTCAGAGGTAGTTAGATGCCTAATGGTCTAATATGTGAGCTATGTGAGGTCTGAGGTCTGGTTCTCATAAATTCTGGCTAGACTGATCCTGTAATTTCAAGCAAAGGATAAAAGCGTTAGCCAGAATCATCAGTGTTCAAGGTCCATGCTGCTGGATATTATTCATGGAAAGATGTTAAAAAAGAAGATACACACTTTAAAAGGAATGTTGCAGAGTGTAATTGATGGTCTTGCATATATGTATGTTTGTGTTTGAAAATCACATACCTCCCTGCACAGAATGAGCTGTTTAATGAAATAAATTAGCTTGAAATTGACATAAACCTTCACATCCTTGCAACTACAGGATGGGATTTCTGATAAAATAATCTACTGCTTCAAAAACCACGTAGGATCTAATTATTTCAACTTCAAACTGACATATCTGTGTTAAAAATTAGAGTTAAAAAATGTTTGTAATAAAAATTTACCATTGCACATGGAATAATTTAAAACCAATTTGGATGGATTCAGGAGTGATTAGAGGAAAAAGGTCCCAAGACATTTGGTAGCCTTATAAATGATTTCACAAACCATGTGAAGATTAGCCAACCAATTACACTGGCAGAAGGTGGCATCCTCAGATTAGAAAAGAAAGTCTCTACACATCAACGAGACTTTTGGAACTGAGTGGAAGGTGGCTCTGAAGAGCCTTGCTAAGACTCTCCTTTATGCAATTTATTTCATCATGATGGCAGAAGTTTTAAGGTTTTCATTTGCAGTTTCTTTTCTTTTTATAACCAGCTCACTTGTGTTTGAGTCTGCAGTATATTTATACAGTTTTTCCTGCCAGAATCTTTGACAGTATTTTTAAATGCTTTCCCTCGCTGCCTAGGTTATAGTCAAGCACCACTCTCTTTAGGTTCCCCAAACTATACCACCCACACATGCATCGTGAATAGAGATGTGCATAGGTTTTCTCCTTCTTCTTTTGTAAAACAAAGTGTTCAATCTAAAATTACTCTATTGGGACCCTGAAATTCTCTCTACCCATCATGCACCTTGTGGAAGAGATGGGTAAGCACTTACATTTGTTCCTGGTGACAAGGCTATCAGTCTAAACAGTTGTTCCAAAGGGCCCATATTCACATATGCAGATGTGTAATTACATTGTCTTTATTAGTATTTTACTTCTAAGCTTTTCAGTGGGTTTTACCAGGATCTTAACAGAAATTCCTTCCGAACTCACCTGGAAGTATTTGAAGGTTCTATTTACAGTTGATTGCACAAGTTTGACTTTTAAGATGGCTGAAATACTTGACCCTAAGGGCTAGCTTCATGGAGCAGCATACAGACACAGCCTTCTCTTCTAATGCTTGTAAGAAAGACACAGATGCTGTCTATTAAGTACATAGGAGGTGATATTCCTCATGCATAAACCAAAGCAGACAACTTGGAGATTAGGGCGATTTTTGAAATCATCAAATCTCACTGCTCTGCATATATGTGTGTGTGTGTGTATATATATATGTATATATATATACATATATACACATATATACATGTATGTATATACATATACTACATATACACATATACATATATATAAAACCTTTCGTTCAGAACAAACAGAACATGCACTCACCCACTTACTACTCATGTTGAGGAACTACACTGCAAATATTTCTCTGCGGAGTAGACCAAAAATGAGGGTCATAAAGAATCACATTATACTTACATATTGATATCCCAAGAGGCCTTGCGAGTGACAAAGTGTGTGTGGGGGAGTCAGAGGACAGCTTGAGAGAGTCCTTTCACTCTGTCCACCATGTGAGAAACTGAAATCCAGCCTGTTTGTTCAGACTTGGTGACAATCACCTTTACCCACTGAGCCATCTTGCTGGTCTAGCACATTGTTTTTAAGTGAAAGTATATGTGTTATTTAAAGGCTTGGATCCTAGACAATAAAATTTGCCTCATTTAAATAATTGTAAAATAGAGAAAGATTCCAGAATTGAACTCTCCTGAGGCTTTCTCTCCTTAGTAGTAAGAGAACATTAGTGACCTGGTACTCTGATATTGAGTGACATTAGTGGTGTGTCAGTAGTCTTGGGTTTTGCTAATGACCTTCTGCTGAACATTTCTGATGACTCTATAGCAGTCTTCCACTACAGATGCTTTGTAAGGCTCAGTAGGGCAGTTGGTTTTCAACCTTAGATCAATTGCTTTGTCTGTTAAGGCAACTCATAGCTTTAGCAGGAAGAGTAGAGGGACTGGAAATTTAGAATTAGTTTACATTTTCTATCCAAAGTTAGGTAATATGATTACCTTTTGATTATTCCAATTGTAAACATCTCAAGGCTAAAACTCTGAGCCTGTGCTAGAAAGCATGAGCAAGTCCCTCCCACCTCCCTTCCTCTTCCCCTCCCTCCTGTGCCAAATCTTTTCCAGATTGTTTGCAAAATGAAATTATCTAATTTCACGAGTATTTGTTCTGAGAAAGTATTACAATCTCTGGTAAAAAGTATCCAGAGAGAGTTTCAAGGCCTGATATCTTCAAACAAGATCTGTTTGGTCCATGGAATATTAACCTGGATTCAATGGGAACAAGAACTTTCTGGGCCAAACATCCAAGAATATATGTGTAAAACATCCAGGAAATGGACACTTTGACTAGACCTTAAGGGTCATGACTAAGACCAACCAGTTGAATTCTCAGATTACTTTGTTCCAAACTTCTGGTCAATATATAAAATGTGATTGAACAAAATACAGAAAAAAAAAATAGTTTGAGAGGCCTGTAGCAAGCAATATATGCAGATGATTGTCTTAATTGGTTATTTTTGTTCAAGAATTTATACCCCCAAATCAAACTGTAGCAGAAATTTATTGAGGACATGTTAATATCCACCGAGGCACTGTTTCAAAATGTACATCTGCTTGCTTAATTATAATATTTCGGAACTTGTAACTCCTGCCACTATTAAATTTCGGGTTCTTTTTTTTTAAAGAAGACTTTAAGAATCAGTGCTGAATTATTAATTTGAACATTATGAACTTTGCTTGTTCTAAGTATAGAGGAAGAAATGCTGAGCTAATTAGACTAATTAATCTAGTTGATCACAGTATATTTATCCGAGGAGAGTTAGTCGAGCAGACCCAAAAGTTTCAACACTCTTCAGTGAAGCTGTAAATGCACCACATGAGTGAGTCGGGCCGAAACAAGCTATTGGATTCAAGATCAATACTTTAGTATGTGTTTTCGTCATTGGACAAAGTATCAACTTGATAGGTTTAAGCATTTGCATTTGTGCCTGCATTCTGTCTCCAACACCCGCAAAGTGTACTAGCCCACAGCATGTAAAAATTTTTACATGGCAAAAACAAGCCCTGTCTGGAGCAGTTTATGCTCATTTTCTTGAGAATGTTTCTCCCGCTGCCTGGTTTAAATGGCGCAAACTGTGGCATGGCATGCAAGAAATGAGCTCTCTGCTAAATGCCCTGTGTACGAGAATGTGTGTAAAGTCAGAGTTCACAAAATGGTGTCTTTCTCTTGCTTTATGACAAACCCCACACTGAATATGTTTAATTTAAATGTAGTCACTGGCTCTATCCCAGGATAACAGAATAAGATGTGGAATGTGCCCAAACCAAACTTCTAAAGGTTTGTGTTAAATTAAAGGGTATTCCTTTGAGTTTGTATTAAAAAATAAGAATTAAAAAAAAATCTTGGTGATTTTGTTGCAGAACTAAGAGAAGTTATCTCTGTGCCGAGCACTCAGCATGGGGGAATGGTACAGCTTTCCACTTTAGTCTGATGCTTAGTAAACAAATCCCCCAAGCAGGAAGCATGGTTAATGTTGTTTTCACAAAGTGCTTAATGCGGTGTTGACATACTCAGATGTTAAGTACTATATTATAATATGAAGAGAAAGCACCACGCTTTCATGAGGTGGGGCTGAAGAACGGTATTACATGCCCCCAGTTCACAGAAAAGAGAGAGGCATTGAATTCACATTCCTGTACTCATCTCAGCAAAACTCCGGGATGGCTGTCTTCTGTTTAGCACATGTTGCATTTACATTTCCTGGATTGTCAGGGCTTGCATCTCTGCTGAAGAGCAGAGCTCGTATGAAAGTTCTCCATGTGGGCCTGTTGTTTTCTGGAAAGTGCCCTCCCTCTCACATTGTTGGACTAAGACAATTAAGTTTTCCATTCCTTTTAGAAATCTATAATATATTTAAAACATCTAAATCATATACTTTAAATGAATGCCTTGTATGGTACTTAATTATATGTCAGAACACTGGTAAACCATACTTTACTACCTGGTCACGTAAGCTCAATATTAACATGGGGCTTTGGATATCTTTCCCTTTCTGATTAGTTCTTCTGGTAGGAAAGAGTTAAGCTAAAAGAATGATCTCATAAAAATTTAGGCAAATAGCAGATACTGTGCACAGCTCAGACACAGAACATTATTTATCTACTGTGATTAATTTATTTCTATACTAGCTCTATTGGCTAATTTGCTGTTTGGCAAAATTAAATTTTGTACCACTGATCTCACAAAGTGTAGATTTGTTTATTTACTTACCTGACAGGTTTAAATTATAATTCGAATGGTATTGCAGTGGGAGTGTGTAAAAAAAATGAGATCGTCCTGTTTTCAAGGAGTCTGTAACCTCCAGGGGGGGACACCAGCAAATAAAACGATCCCTAGCAGATTTGCAATAGGGTGTTCAGTAAGTCTCTGGTGACCACTGAACAAATGCCACTAAACCATCAGCTGAACTGTATGTAAACATGGCCTCCAACAATGAGGCTGGTGGAGACAACAGCACACTGAGGCCAGGAGAGACCCAAAGTGGGGAATTTCATTACTGTAGTTAGGCCGATGGTGACTTCATTATCACTTGGAAGACTTCAAAGAGAGTTTCTATGACTTAGGGCAAGTAAAGAAACATTGAGTAGCTATGCTCCAGCCATCAGCATGGTACAATCAGGGTTGACTTTAGGGATGGAAGGTCATGGGAGCTGTGAGGGAACTGATACTGAGCAAAAGGTCCAGAACGTAAATCCAGCATGCCAGCTCTCCTTTGATTGGACTTTCTAAGGTGTCAACATGGATGGTGCCAAAATGGCAGGCAGTACAGTTGCCTTTATGGGGCAAAGTATATGACTATAGCAGTGCTGGCCCTTGATATACTGGAGTGGAAGTTAAACAGTAACTGGTGAAAGCTATTTGCGCCTGTTCCCAGTGGTCTCTAACTGGCCCTGACGCATGTCAGATACTGGCTTCCCTTCATGCTGATTTGTTTACCTTTCAGTTCAGATAATTCTAAGTATTCAGTGATCATTAAGGAATAATTAAGTAGAGGGAGTATCAGGCATGAAAGATAACAAATTTGGTGGTGGCTTGAAATTTGAAAGGAAAAGGATTAATTAAAGATGTCTTTACAGGAGCCATCTTTAGAGTAACTCTGATTCTAAAGTCTACAGAACAGAACGTCGGTTTTGTTGCTGCTATTGTTACTTACTGCTGCTTTTTTTTAAACCTTTATAATCTCTCACCTGTGTATTACTTCAGTGTCTTGTTCCCTGATGGGATAAGGTGATCTAGTCATTAATAATTTGTTACATTTTGGGTTGTAAAGAATTAACATCCTTAAGATACTTTTGAAATTCTTAGAGGAAAATAGATTGTTCTGGGGATCTGCCAAAGCTTAAACATCTCATTTGAAGGGATAGGAAAGAGTTACCCTCCTGTGAAGGGGTGTGGTTAGTGTCTATTTTAAGATATCTCCACAGCAAATAGTTGTTTAGTGTAAATTTCTTATTCTGCAAAGCTTTCCTCCCTCCCTTTCTCTTTTTTCTTTCTTTCTCTCTTTCTCCCTCTTTCTCTCTCCTTTTTTCCTTCTTTCCTTATGAGCCAAAATCTTATTATATGACCCTGGCTTGCCTGGACCTTGCAGATATTAGCCTCCCAAGTGTTCAGATTAAAGGCATGTGCAGCCATAGCCAGCTTCTTTTCTGTTTTTCTACAAACCCGCTACATAATGACTTATGCAGTATGCCTTGGGGTAGTCAGTTCTGGGCCAAGACAAATTATTTCTCTCACAACTGTTATTTACTATAAGAAAAGTCATAGCACTCGTCTGGGGATGATACTTGTAAGGATCACAATATTTCTGCTGTGTCTGAAAGGCTTTCCAAGCCAAATGACAAGACTGTCAGCTGACAGCCATTGTCATGGAGCACATATTCGCAATACAAGTAAGAAATTGCTTAACTAGGAAGATTTATGTTGCTTTAGGTTCAAGCTTCCCTCATCAGAGAGAATATGTTATGACCTATTTGGAGGATAATAAATATGTGACATTTTTAAAAGCTATTTTTACTGTATAATTCAAGGTGGCACAGCACACAAATATACATATATAGTTATTGATATGATCACTGCCATCAAGCAAGTTTTATCCATCACATAAGATTTCCTTCCTTCCTTCTTAGATCCACTGATTAATTAATTTGTATGCATGCATTCTTAGGGAACTTTCAACATTCAATATTGGCTATGATCTTTCTGTTCTATTGTATACTTACAGACTTACTCATCCCATATGCCCATAACTCTATATCATTTTTAACAGTCAAGAATGTATTCCATTAAGACATGTGAGCATTTCTGAGACAACAATATCCTATTTATTAAAAAAAAAAATATATATTGGCTGAGGAGGTGGCTTAGTGGATAAAGTGTTTAGTGTGCAAGCAGGAAAATCTGAGTTTAGATCACCAGCACCCATGTAGTGAACAATGCAGCACACATCTGTAATTCCAGCACTGGAAGTGAGGGAGGGGAAAGAGAGGTGGATCCTGGGAGCTCATCAGCCAGTTAGCCTTACTAAATTGGCACCCTCTTAGTAAAGACCCTATCTCAAAGAAGTAGGGCAAAGGACCCATTTTCCTGCAATGTCTATATTCGCAAACACCAAGGAAAACACCCTGTCTAGGAAATCAGAAGGCACACCTGTTATTTTTAACAGAGAATTCAAGATAGTGGTTGGTCAACAGCCTACAAAGTCAAAACACAGCACAATATAGAAAAACAAAGAGCTGCAGAAAGCCATTAGCATCATTAGGGAGCAAAAGAGAGGCTGAGCTCAGCAGATTCTAGAAGGTCAGAGGTAGACCCTGATAGAGTTGGGACGTCTTTGAAGATGACACTCACCTAATGCTGGCACTGTTACCACAGGAGGTGATTCTCAGGTCCCTGAGGACTTTTGTGTCACACTTATCCCAGAGCACTCAGGGAGCAAGGTGAAGTGGATTCTGGGAATGTTGATGAAAGCTGAAAACCAGATTCAACTAGAGTTCATTGGAATTTCTAGGATGAGGTGCCACTTCTGGGGGCAATGCAGATGGAGCATTAGAAACCTAAGAAGAAAGTAATTCTCTGCACTTCTCTTCTGTTTTGAACTTCTGGAGAGTTCCATGGTGATAGTGTCTAGGCGAAAACCCATGAAAAAGGAGAAATGCAGTTTGTAATGAATGGCCCAGTTGCAGAATTTTAGTGGACAGTACTGAAGAGAGTTTGGAAGCCAAAAGACTGAATTAATAAGATCTATTGTGACAAATGTAGCTAGTTACCAAAAGCTGTTAACTGGGAGGAGGTTTGACACCCAGGAATGAAATCAAAATATGTCTAGCTTTTGCTAATGATTAAGAAGACTTGACCATGTCTCAAATAAAATGATGTAAAAATCTGGGTCAACAGAGCCCCTCACAATGAATGTAACAAGTGTTTAGTAGGATTACCCACATGTCTCTAGGAATCTGGAAAAGATAAGTGATAAATGTCATAGCAGCATTAGAAATGACTACAGAATCTGAGAATAACCCTATTTGTACGGCACATTGAGCATTAGCTCATAGTGTATCCCCTCCTCCATGCATAAAGAACCAGCATGGTGAGGGGTAAGAAGACACTTTCAGCTCTACCACCATCTGTCTGTGGATCCAGTGAGCCAGGAGTTTTGCCAACCAGAATTCTAAGTGGAAACTTATGTCTAGTCTTGGGACCTGCTCTAATAAAGCATCATTCTCCCTACACCTTTTCATAACAATCAAAATATTGAAACTCTTGGGCAGCTGATGACTGAGAAGGGATGCCGCAGAGATGCTGGCCCACCTTATAGATGTGGTCCATAGAATAAGATGTTGTAAGAAGCAGAGCATGTATGGAAAAATACGATCTGTACAGGCTTGGACTCCAGTTCTAGAACACCATACCCACTAACATAACATGAAAAATAGACATGAAGATGCCCCAGTTCAAAGTCCAGAAGATGCCTGGGACCCTGTGTCATGAGAATGCAGCATTGTTAGAAAATGGCAGAAGTGTGGGATGAGAGGAAAGAGGAAGAAACAGAGAGAAAAGAGCAGACAAAAATATTAAAGGGAAGTAAAACACACAGAAGAGGTTAAAATGTGCATAAGGATCAGTAAAAGGCAGAATGATTCCTGTAGAAAATTAGAATGAAACAAAAAGAGAAAGTGTGCATGACTCTCCCTTGGTAGAAAGCAGCAGTGAATGAATGACTAAATAAATAAATAAATAAATGAAATGAAATAACTAGAAAGATGAGAAGTAATAACCTGAACTTAGAGAATGAAAGGCTAATTAATTACTAGTCATTAATTAGTAACAAATATAATTAGTAACTATGAGTAATTATTCTTAGGAGAAATAAGTACAAATAAAAGCAATAGCTAATGTTGGGGGGGTGGGACAGGATGAACTTCATAGTTGCCTTGGGTTAAAGTAAATCACAAATCAATGGAATTAAGAAGGGACTACAAGCTAAACAAAAGTAATCGTCATTTGATAGACTGAAGACTGAATGAGGAAAGACTCATAAAATTGTAAATGGAAAAACAGTCATTACAATAGACACTACAGAATTAACAGGATAGAAAATTACTATGAATTATAAATTAAAGGGCAAAAAATTAGGTCATTTTGAAGGAATGGATAAATCCATATATACAAGCCATTAAAAGTATATGCTGAAGAAAGAGAAACTAATAACCTATGACAAAATTGAAGCAGTGGCAACAGTAATTTAAGAAAAAGAAGAAGAAGGAGGAGGAGGAGGAGGAGGAGGAGGAGGAAAGAGAGAGAGAAAGAGAGAGAGAGAGAGAGAGAGAGAGAGAGAGAGAGAGAGAGAATGAATAAAAATTTAAGACTCATGGTTTCACTGATAGATTCTTCCAAATATTATATGAAGAATTCATAGTAGTTCTTTTTCTGGTAGCTTTTCAATGTTACTATGTCAGCATTGCCCTAGGGCTCAAGCCAGACAGTCACACAAGGGGAGAGAATGACAGTCCAGTCCGTGTTCCTTGTGATGGCAGAGCACAACCCTCCAACAGAACAGTAGAAAACCCAGTTCAAGGGCACCCTGAGAAGGTTTCCCACAGGGCCAGGTGGGATCCACCTTGGAGAGCCAAGGTTGTGTGTGGATTAGTGACTGTGACACACCACATCAGCAGAATGCAGGCTGAAAATCATTTAAGGCCTCAGCAGATACAAAGGAAGCATCCCTTCATAGTGAAGGCTTCAATGAACTAGGCATAGAAGGAGTTTATACCAATGTATTCAGTGCAGTATCTGACAAGTACACAGGGACCATCAAACTCAGCATTGAGAAGCTGAGGTCCCCTGAGATCCAGAACAGGACATGGATGGCAACAAAAGCAAAGTCAAGAAAATGTTCACCTCATCAAACTACAAAGCTCTGCTCAGTCAAAGAAACACACAGTGAAAAGACACCTGCAGAAAAAGAGGAGATATTTGCAAACTGTCTGTCAGGGACGATATTTGTATCCGAAATATGTCAGGAACTTACTGTCAGTGAAATGTGTAATCAGATGTAATCATTGGCCAGAGGACCTAAATAGGCCCCCTTTTTCCCCCAAGAAAACACAAGTAGAAGGTCGGTGTGGGAAAAAAAAATCTATTGCTTCACTAACCTTCAGGCAAATACAAATCAAAACTTTAGTGAGCTGTCACTATAAGCCTGTTAGAATGTCCTCTAGTAAAAAATAAAAGGAGACTAAGAACCAGCCAGCTTATGGGACAAGTGGAAGTCAACTCCACCATCCCGTTAGCATTTGTCAAAGGGAAAGGATACCTAGGGTTCTGATGGAGATCAGCTGCTGCGTCATTGTAACCTCTCTGGAGAATCCAATATATGGAGGTGTACATACATGCATGTGCACACACATGTGGAAGCCAGAGGTTGGCATCAGATGTCTTTCTATGTCTGTCTTTACAAGCCAGTTTATCTCAACTCTAACACTGCGCAGTCTTTCCATTTGGTGTATCCTTGCTATGGAATATTACACAGACATCAAAAATGTAAGGAGTACACATGTTTGTTGACAAGGAAGATGTTTGGTCTATCTTTCCAAAGTGGCTGAGATAATACTTAATTCTTCGGGAACCAAATGATTCTGGATACAATTCAAACTCAAATGTGTACTAAAAAAATTTTTTGAGGAATAATACAAAATATTGGCTACATGCTTTTCGTGTAGGAAATAACTTGAAATGTTTTCTCTTAGATTTCCTAAGTATTCTAAATGAACCTGCTTCATGTGAGTAATTAGTACATTTTCCTAATGATTCAAAATTAAATGATTTTCATAAGAAGCTAAAACACAGTAAAACACATTTCAATGCCTGCAACTCAAATGCCAGTGTGGTGGAGCGATAGGCCACAGGCCCTGGAGCCAGAAGGGCTTGGATCCTTCTAGACTGTGTTACTCACAGACGTCTTACCTCAGGCAGGTCATTTAGCATCTCTGATGCTGCATCTGTAAATTGCTTTGAGGATTAACAAGCATGTAAATCTCCCAGCCCTGTCTCCAGCACATGCATAGTCAGTAAAGGGTTAATCCCATTGTCACTGCTGTTCTCAAAGCCAAGAAAATTGGCCCAGAGATGAGAGACAGATTTGGCTGGCTTGGAAGAAATGTGGATTCTTAAGAATGTTTTGTGTATAGTGTTCCATCATGCACAGCATAGATTTCATCCGTGCTTCCACCCACAGAGAACAGTGTACCAGAATTGTGAGTAGCACTCCTACCCTTCTGGGGACAGGAGAGGTAGGTCCTTCAACTCGGGTGATTGCAGTGTTCAGCAGGAGATGTGCTAGGTTAACAATTGCTCAGAAGAGGAGCAAAAGGTGGAGTTAGCTCTCTCAGTCTCTGGTCTTTCCAATTAGGTTCTTGATTCCAAATGCTCTTCTCTGTGTGGCCTGGGCAAAGCACTGACCACTCAATGGGCTCAGCTAGGCAGATTCCATCGCCTACCTCTCATGTGTGTCAGCCTGCTACTGCAGGAATTATCTCCTTCAGTAGACAGTAATGTACATGTCCATCTCATTCTTTCTTGTGGGTGAAAAAAAAAACGCTAACCTTAACGCAGGCCATACGAAAAGGGACTTTAAACTTGAACTTGATCATACAAACCCCAAATCAGTGCGGTCTAGACACACGGGTGCTTCTGTGTCTGAGTTTCACTGTCTTAGTTGTTGCTACCTATTTTTATGGGTTTTATTTGAACCTTTTAAACAATGCCGATGGTCTGATGAAGCACAGCTTTGATGAACTGCAGACAATGTTTGGCAAAGTGTGCTGTCCCCAGTGGAGTCTGTTTTCTTAAACTGCATTCCTGGGTGTGTTTTGTAGCATTCCTGCGTTTCCTGTCTATGGCATGTGAAGGCAAGGTTTCTGGTATACATACACCCTGTGCCCACAGCAGGTAACTCTTACATGTTGACGGGAACTGTCTGTCTCCACTGAGTCCTTGAGAACTCACAAATGGAAAGGACCACTTTCTCATCGGCACAGTAGCAAATCTGTAAGCAAACTTCAGTCCTTGGCCCTGTAATGGTTCCTAGGCACATATCACCCTGACAGTGATATGAGACAGGATTTGGAGATAGGAGCTCAAGTTGCTTGCATGCATGAGCACGTGCACAGGAATACAGCTGTGTCTACAAGCAGCTTCCATCTCTCACAGTTACATGTGCCTTCTTTTAAGTCACTGTGCAGAGACTGGGGATGTGGCTCAGTTGGTAGAATGCCTGTGTAAGAAGCCCTGACTTCCATCCCTAGCATTGCAAAAGTCAAGAATGTTGGCACAGGACTAGAATCCCAGTACTTGGGAGGTGGATATGGGATGATCAGGTTCAAGGTCATCTTCAACTACATAGTTCATAAAAGCCTGTCTCAATATAAATTAATTAATTAATTAATTAATTCATTCATTCATATCGCAGTGGTTTCTCCTTGTTGGTATCTTCCTTGCTATTTCATATGAGGTCTGAGTAGAAATTCCTTTATTTTTTTAATTGACAAAGTTACATATGGTTACTGTTTGCAGCATGATGTTTTGAAATCTGTATACCTGGTAGGTTGCTGTTTGTGCTGAGAACACTTCATTTCTATCGTCTTTGCATCACTCATGGATACAGTACACGACAGGCACCATGCACAGCTGGTCTCTTGAACTTCTGCTGTCTGTTCATTTGCTGTCAACACCATGCGGCCTGGGGCTCACCCTGAGCCTGGCTGTGCCCCTGAACATTGCCTGTTGTGTGCTACCCAGAGCAACAGAGCTGGAAGGGGAAAAGAAACAACACAAGACAAAATCCAAACTTGTCAAACTGTCGGCTTGGAGTCATGAGCTAAGTCCTTCAGCATGCACCTCCATGGGAAGAGGTGTCTGGAATATTTCCTTAGCTTAGGGTATCATCCAGCAAGAGAAAATGAATGCATCAGGGTTGTGTGGTATGTGCACACTTGTGTGAATGCCTCTGCGTGTGTGTGTGTGTGTGTGTCCCTGTGTACGTGTATGCATGTACGTCTGCCTGTGAAAGTGTGTGTCTATGTTTATGGGTGCCTGGGCATGTGTGTATGTGTGTGTACATGCATGCATCTGTGTGGGTGTGTGTGCACGTGTACACACACACACACACACCTGGGTCCATATATATGCCTATGGGGAGATTGTGAATGCCTGCGTGTGTGTGAATGTCTGTATGGGTGTGTGTATATGCCTGTGTAGATGTGTTCATGTCTTTGTGAGGGCGTTCATATATCTTCATGTGGGTGTGTGCCGCTCTCTGTGTGTGCATGCTTCTGTATGTCTTTAAAGACAATTGCCAATGGTAAACATCCTCCTTTTATAAATGGCCACTTTCCTTTATTCAGATTCCTAATTTTACTTTAAATAAATTTAAAGATCACTGAAAGACAGACATGAGATTTAAAAAAAAAAAAAACAAAAATCAAAAAGGGGAAACCAGCTGCTAGTCTTTGGGTGCGTGTGCACCTGACTGCTGTTGGGGAAACACGCCTTTTCCTGGGCCTCACAGTATTCTTCACACTGCCCAACGTGTCCTGCTTGAGGAGCACTTTTGTTTGCATAAATAAAACCCTGGAAGGAAAAAAAAAAAAAAAAAAAAAAAAAAACGCTGCTTCGTTCTTCCACAGGGGAGGCGCGTGCGTACCTGTAACGTGAGCTGCTGTTTTCATGCTGTTTTTATTCAAGGCAAAACATAAACCGGGGGAAGGAGAAACAGAAAGTGATAAGTAGCATGGCTCCATTTTTCCACGAACATATGGTGGGTGTTTAAAACGAGCCATGTCAGCTCTTAATTCCCCAGGTGCTTGCCTTAGCCTTGATAATAAGGTTGCGCAGCTCAGGGATTTCCCATCTCTTGATATTTTGGTCCTTTGGAAAATATGAGAGTACCTCTTCTCTTCCTGAGCACATGTTGACAGAACATCTGAAAAGTGTTTTACTGTGATTGGCACCTCGAAGACTGGGAGAGCTGTTCTAACGGGCGTGGCTTCTCATGGGCGTGGCTTCTCATGGGCAAGTCTGCTTTCAGTGCAGAAAGCTGTTCTCACTACAACTCCCCCTCCCCCCATAAAGCCAGAGTAAGGGAAGATGGTTCTGTTCTTAACCAAATGAGGCGTGTCCATGGATTTATCAGGGGGACCTGGCTTCCCACAAGCCTTTCAGCCTTCGATCTAGTGAGGGTCCCACATAGGCCAAAGCCACAAACTTCAAAACCCAGGAAGAGTCCGGAGAGGATAGAGTCTGCTTTCCCTCCAATTTCAATGAGGTTAAATGCCACCATTTAGGCATCTGCTCTTTTAGTTTTTGGTTTTCTCATTTAAATGTTTACATAGAATGACAGAGCTCAGGAATACTTTAGGAATTGAGGGTGGGCTCAATGGGATATAGTATTATATACACAAATGGCTTCAGTTTCAGAATATAAACAATTCGATTTTCAGAATATGGGACCCCCCATCCCGGCCCAATGGTACAAAGATAGCTGGACCTTCTGACCTCCCTGAGGCCAGCCTTTGTGGCTGTTTGAAATGTACAGGGAGAGAAAAACAATAAGGAATCAGAAATGGAGTTTTTCAGATTTCTGGGTGATGTTGGCTGTCCTAAAGCAGAATTCTAGATTTCACTTCAGCCTATGTGGCATTTTCTGAATTTACAAAGAACACCCATTACACAGTGTGGAACAATCTGACCAGAGTTCATTTTATCTGGAATATTGATGATAATTGAGATTTATGAAGTTGTTATCCAAGGTAGAAACTTTCTCACAATGTGAAGTTTAGAAAACACAGAGAAGAAAACTGAAATGAAATTTGTCATTATAAATTCTAGTAACTGGCTCTTGGGAAAGCTCAGTCAGTAACATACTTGCTGGGTGAGTATGGTAACATAAGTTTGTTCTCCAGAACCTATACACACACACACACACACACACACACACACACACACACACCACACACACACACACACACACACACACACACACACACACGTGAGTGTGAATACATGCACAAAATCTGGACCCAATGATGCACACCTGTAATCCCAGCATTGGGAAGACAGACATCCTGGAGGATCTCACCAGGCATCTCCCTAAAGCTCAATAGCCAGCCAGAATTACCTTCTAAGCAAACCCCAAGCTAGTGAAAGATCCTGCATCAAAAACAAGGTGGAAGGGAAACTACAGAGATGATGCTACTAGTCTTCCAGAAAACCTGGGTTCAGTTCAAAATATCCCCATGACAACTTACAACCATCTATAACTGTAGTTCCTTTAGGATCCTCCACCCTCTTCTGACCTCCACAGTACCAGGCATACACAAGACACACAAACATACATGCAGGCACATATCCATACCAATCAAATAAAAATAAATAAATCCCCAAAGCAAATAGACGCCAAGATGACAGCTCGTTAGCAACAACACCCATGGTTGGTCTATGGCCTCTACATGAATGCACACAAGTCAACATGCACACATTAACGTACACACACCCACACTTCTGACATCCATCCAAGGATGAGGCACCAGTCTTCCTTGAGCATTACAAGGTCAATATTAGCAGCAGTGAGGTAACAGTCTTTTCAAGTGAAGTGTTTGAACAGTAATGAAACATGGTGAGTCGTCATTTCAGTTTGCTTGTTTGTGGTTTCCCGGCTCAGTTAGTTACACTTTCACTTACTCAACCACCGTTGCCATTCTTCTCTGCATTTTTTGATGCTTGCCATGTTCCAAGCACCATGTCTGACTCTTCCATTGACAGTTATAGATTTTATTTTAGATGCTGATTAGATAATTTTGAATAGATGGGCACTTTGGGTTTTGATATTAATGGTATTTTAAATAATCCATTTTGGACTCCTATGAGGTTTTTGGAGTTATGTGAAATTTTATGTTTATTTTTTTCATACATTTAAGAATTCAGATCCCCCGCCCCAAGATTTTTGTGAAGTAGCAGGAATGATTCTTTGTTCCCAATGGAAGAAAGCCTTTGAACTATCATGCTGTGAGCTGTAATGCCAACCTTGCACCAAGGAGATAAAGCACTTGATCGAAGGTCTGGCTGCTGTACAAAGCCCTGTGGCAACATCCTGAAGCTCAGTGGAATCTTTATCCCCAGTTTTACATGGAAATGTTCTGCCCTGTCTTAGGGCTTTGCTGCTCTGAAGAAACACCATGACCATAGCAACTCTTATAAAGAAAACATTTAATCAGAGCTGGCTTACAGTTCAGAGGTTCAGTCCATTATCATCATGGCGGATGCAGGCAGACATGGTGCTTGAGAAGGAGCTTAGGGTTCTACATCTTGATCTGCAGGCAGTAGAAGGAGACTGTACCACATGTGATATGAGCATATAAGACCTCAAAGTCCCCCTCCACACTGACACACTTCCTCCAACAAGTCCACAACTCCTCCAGCAAGACCATACCTCCTAATAGTGCCACTTTCCATGGCCAAACGTTCAATCACATGACTCTATTGGGACCATTCCTATTGAAGCCAGCACATCCCTCTATGAAGGATGATCTTCTGTCAGCATATCTAACCACCCCCCCCGAAAGAGTTTCAAGGTAGGTAGTGAGGAAAGCCTTCTAGGAGTCTTTGCTGTTGAACTGTCCTGGTTAAAGGCGTATAAGACTTCCAGGCTAGGCTCCTTAGATGACATTCCTCACAAGCTTGTTTAGCCTATAATTTTTTATGTGAACTATATTTATAGCTATGCAAAACAGACATACAAATCAAACATTTACTGGTAATAAATCATAAATTTATTTTAAAGTAAATTTAGGCATATATATATATATAACCATTTATTAAAGGTGAAAACAAATTTATGTACTAATGAGATGGATGTGACCATGTTTCTGTGACGAATGCAGTCGTGGCTGAAAACTTGATACTTTAGGGTGTAGGGTATCTTCAATGTTTTTTTATAGTTGATTGATATTCTGTTTTTGCAATCATCAATCATGATAATACAACTTTGCATAAATATGCAGTACAAGATGGTAGAACTGTCCATAGGATATTTCAGAAATTATTGGAAAATCTGTTGTAAACCCAAACCAAAATTCATGTATTGAGCTTATCTAAATGGAACACAGTTCAGCAACACAAACAGCAATTTTAAAAAACAAACATGCTTAGGCCTGTTGCAGTGTTGCATGTCTTTAATCCCAGTACTCAAGAGGCAGAGAAAGGCAGATCTCTGTCATTTGGAGGCCAGTCTAGAGTACATAGGGACTTCCAGGACAGCAAAAGCTACATTTTGAGATCTTGTGTTTTGTTTGTTTGTTTTTTATACATTTTTGAATGTTTTTCAAACATTCTAATACAATACAATCTAAAGACATGATAATTTGATGCCCACTGAAAAATGATAACCAGATAATAAAGTATTAGTTTAAGAAAATTAAAAAAAAAAAAAAAAGACCTACAAGGTTGTAGTTAACTCATAGGATATAGTACTGAGAAGCTCTGAGACACTTTAGGTTCAGTTCACATTCAATTAACTTTAATAAAGTTAATTTATGCATACATACAAATAAGAGCCACTTTACTATTGCCAGAATTGTTGAAATCCCCACATCCAGTTACATGACCTTAAATGGGGTCAATGCCCATCTCAGAAGCTGGGGTCGGGCCTATCTGTTTCTGAGTCACTTTCTAAGGATACTGTGAGAAGCATAAGATCTCTTTGAAGGGCCGTTGTCACTGCTCGGGCTGGTCCTTGCCAGCCAAACTGAAGTGGCTCCTCTAGGCCTGTCTGCTGAGCGTCGACAGGACTACCTCCCTCACTACTTAGTTTGAACCCATGTTGAAGCAGCTTGTGGCTGTCTTTGTGGACATGCTTATGAACCCCAATTCTACCTCGACATGCATTCATTCACTGGTGCATTCTGGAAATCTCCATCTAACGTTTCCTGTGTGGACCATCCCCATCCTCTGCAGTCAGCTCTGGAAATTGAGCAGTGGTTACAAAGAACATCAAGTCTCCGCCCCCACCCTCCACCCCACCCCACCATTGCACTGCTTACAGTCTGGTATAGGAAAACCTGAGGCAAATGCCCAAAGGCAAAGCCTAAGGAGCATTGAGGGTTTATATTACCAGGAAATCAACCTAAGCTGAAAGGTTGGCACTGATTGACCAAGAGTCTGAAGCAGAAAGATGCAGGCCTTGACAGATGTGAGGTGGGATGCATGGGAGAAGGGTAGGATAATGTGCTCAAAAGTAGGAGGATGGCATTGTCCTGGAACTAAAAGAGCAAAAGGAACCAGGAATGGAACTGATCTTCACAGTGGAGCAAGAGGCCCCTGGGCACTCACCCAGCCATCTGGTCTGCCAGGGGGAGTGATAAACACTTCTTTCTGCAGCTGGGAACTATAGGAAGCCACTGAAATGTGGGCAGTACAGAGGCTAGACCAATCCACAACCTTATCTACACTCATTCTTTCCTCCTCAGTATGCAGAATAGGCTGAAATGGGGCCAACACATGCCCAAAGCCAACAGAGAATACATCCTTTTACAAAGCAGACTAGTTCTTCACTGGTAAGGACCTTATAATCCCTGGTAAGGACCATTCCACACAGGCTCTATTTCATCATAACATCTGATAATTATAACTTCCTATACTACTGAAATATTTTTGACTTTTTCCCAACTATTTTATTGACCGTGTACAAGAACATCATATTTGAAAAGCAATTTGTTTCACAACCGTTTGTTTCACATTTGACTCCCCACCCCACCCCCCACTTCTTCAGTGTTCATATGGATGACACACTGTCTTTAGCATATCCCATTGAGATGTGCTGAGATTTAGTTTGCCCTTTGCTCTACAATAGGACGTTTAGGTGAGTTTTAACCCAGGATGATGGGGCCTGTGAAATGGCGTTCTAGTCTATTCTTTTACATTTGGCAGCAATAGAAGCCAGGGTAGGAGGACACGTTCTGTGACTTTCAACCCCAATTAGGTGAAAATCCCCCTTTACAAAGAGTAGGAAGTCTCTGATATTTATATTAAGAGTAATGCTTGTTGCTTAGGTTGTTAAAGAAATATTGATTTCTGACCCTTCCCTAGAAAACTTAGCTTTCATTTTTCGTCATTTTACATAAATTGTGTATATTGTATTCCCCTCGGGGAGAACTTAAAAGCACTTTGTGTCATGAAGGCTCCATTCTGGAATCTTGTTACTTTGAGATGAATAAATGGGCGACTCTTTATCACTGAAGCAGACTTTTTTTTTCTATGAAACAAGCAATCTAAGTAAAACGAGGCTGAATTTGGCCCTGGAACTTCTGGAGTTCGAAGCCAGTTTCTTACGGCCAAATTTAGCTTCCAGCTTTCAGTTGATGAGACGCGTTGGCATATAGGAAATCTAATTTTTGTTCAGTGAGTCTTCTTAGATGCTAAGATAATTCTAGAACTTCTATTAGCAGATGTTGCCTAAGCATGCCTTCAAGACTGGCTGCGAATTCTTACTCAGAAAACAATGCACTTAAAAGGTCCTTCACACCAGCCTTCCAGGCATGGGAAGAAATGGG
Source organism: Arvicanthis niloticus (assembly GCF_011762505.2). Taxonomy (NCBI): domain Eukaryota; kingdom Metazoa; phylum Chordata; class Mammalia; order Rodentia; family Muridae; genus Arvicanthis; species Arvicanthis niloticus. The sequence continues at coordinate 87,367,362 of NC_047659.1, read as the reverse complement.
CTGGCACCAAATATTTCAATATGTTACAGGAAATAAAAGATGGCAAACAGGTTTTTATGTTCTGGCTGGTTTGTTGTTTTGTTTTTCTTTTTTCCCCACTGATACTAGCTAGAGACCAGTAAGTCAACTTTATAGCCCCATACCTCACACCTCATACATACCCCTGGGATTTGAATTTTACCAACCTCCTTGGAAATGTCTGCTTTGATTTGGGGCTAAGCTTTTGGTTTTCTTATTGCTTGAGCACATAAGATGAGAAAATGAAAACTTCTGAATGTTTCTTATCTATTTATCTGTTGATGAACATGTTGCTTTAAACACATTTAATATTACTAATTAATTTAATCGCACATACTGGAGTTGCATTAACACATTTTCTATTATCTGCTCTGATGCGATACAGTGCCCTCCCACAGTCACCTTAACTTAAAGCTTTAATTGCTTTTCCCCAAGCCTCTGCTCATGTTTGATTTATCTGATTTCTTTGTATAAAGATTCTCCAGTTTACGATGTGTACACAAGTCATTAAATCGGTGTTCGTGCTTCTGCAGTGAACTTGCCAACTGGCTACAGCAGGCATCCCTGTATGAATTTATGATGGGGTAATAAAGACAAGTGTCAGAAGCCCCTTGTCTATGAGGACATCACTTTCCCTGAGCTGTGTCAGGGAGGCTGACACAGACGCTCCCACTCATTTCTAGAGCAAAGAACAACTCTGGCCTTCAGAGTTTTCAGATTGTAGACAGTCTTTCCTGCAGAATGGTGTGTGTGTGTGTGTGTGTGTGTGTGTGTGTGTAGAACAGAGAAAGACAGATAGGTGAAGATGGTGATAAAATGTTTACACTTTAGGATAAACCTGCATTGTAGTTGAGGATTTAACCAGGAGTTCATAACCCTGAATAGACACATATCTAATAAGTACCAGGATTGTAAGAGTGATTCAGAATTCTTCAGTCAGTCTGTATGCTGTTTGAGGACAATGGGTCTTTAACATCTCTTTTATCGGTAATTTATTTTGCAAAATATAAATAAGCCAGGTAAGACAAAGTACTCCAGTACTAATCATAAGATGAAACTCACATCTTTTAAAAAATTATTTGTTATTGAAAGATTCTCAAACATGTTAGCTGTGAGTTCAGTTTATTAACAAGGAGCAGTAGTCTGCTGCGGTCTGTGACCTGGACCAGAGACATGCTGATGGTAGCTCACTGTGTCCGTGTGCTGTCAATCCTGCTTCCTGGGCAGCTAGATGGCTCAGTCATTTTCAACCTTCTTACTTCTCATTAGCATTGGAAGTTGGAAATCCAAAGAGTTGGTTTTTAGTCTTTAACATATAGAACAGAAGACGTATCTTGACACATCCCTGACTCCACATGGTCCTTGGCACCTGTGCATTTGTTTTTATGTAAAGAATAACATGCAAGTAACTGAGAAATTAAAGTAAAGTTAAAAGGTAGGAAACAGGAAGGGACAAGGTAAATAAGGGAAACTTAGTCCCAACTTAGCAGAAAAGGGTGGATGACCAGGGATGTGAAGAAAGGAGAAAGGAAAGGTACTCAAGATGGTGTTTGTGCAAGAGAGGAAAAGATTCTCTAACATCATCTGGTTTTCAAACAGGCAAAAACAGGACTTTTTTTTCCCCTTACTGTGGATGACAGAGCAGACACACTGGAGGAGAGATAGTGAAACTCATTTTTTTATCCACATCGCTTTCCCAATTCTCACCCTTTCTGGGATCTGTTTTCTTCGTGTTGAGAAAATTCAGATAATTAAATGTAGTTGAGCTCAGGCTAAGAAAAGAAAATATATTATGCAATGAACAGAACTGTAGCTGATGAGATGTTTTTATTTCCCAACCCTTACAAATCAAAATGATGCCTTTCATGGAAGAGCTTTTAGATGCCTTCAGTGTGAAAAGCTAACACAAAGAGAGGACTTTTGGGAGGGCTTGTGCTGTGTGGTGTGGCACATCCCTGTTGATGGCTAGTTTGCATCTCAATATGGAAAAAGACGCAAAGGGGACATTTCTATTATTATTTAAGAATTTAACATATGCATACAATGTATTTGGTTCATATTTATTCCCACCTCCTCCTTGATCCCAAACATGCCCCCCTCCACCTTCCTGTCAGGAGGTCTACTTTTGATTATCATCAGTGTCCACTCAATAGGACCCTCCATTCCACAGTTAAGGTTGAAACACACATGACAGAATAAAGAAAGAATCGGAATAGAAACTTTCTCATTGAAAACCTCACTCTTCCACCCCTCCTCCCTGCAGTGGAATGTGGTACAGAACCTCTTCACCATAAGAGAAATAAATGTCACCCCAATGTGATACTATTTTTTCCCAGACCAGTAACTCTGGCTTTTGTATTTTTTGTTTGTTTTGTTTGGTTTGGTTTTTGTTTTGTTTTGTTTTGTTGGTGTGGATTTTTTTGGTTTTGAATTTTGAATTTTTTGTTTGCTTTGTTTTCTTTGTTGTTGCTTGTTAGGTTTTTTTTTTTTTTTTTACCTCAAGACAGGGTTTCTCTATGTAGGCATGGCTGTCCCGGGACTCCGGCTAGCCTTGAACTCTCTTAGATCCATCTGTCTCTGCCTCACAAGTGCTGGAATTAAAGCCATGTGCCACCACCCTCCTGGCTCGGTAACTCTGTTTTAAACAAGAGCAAACTAGATCCAAAACTTCACCAAGAGTACCTATTCCTTTCCTCAAGAGAATCAGTCATTTCTAGGACCACGAATCTCCCAGAAGATTTTTCAGAACTCTCAGAAGATATCTCATCAGACAGCATAGGCCTTGAAAGATTCAATCATGCCCGCCTGTATCCTTAAGCCCCATCTAAACCTCAGTATTCCCTCTTTTTCTGCAGCTACACATCTCTTAGCACATTTAGGCTGTGGAACTTCCTAAATTAACAGAAAACTTGGCTGCCATCAGCAGGGCAAACCTGGGAGATTTATTTCAATGTCCATTTTTCAACTCCCGAGTCTACTAGAAATTTTCGAAATATACTAGATTCTAATAGCAAAAACAGGATTTTATCAGTATTTAATATAATTTTTAAAAATCATTAAAGTATGTATCTCTCTGTCTTTGTCTCTCTGTCTCTCTGTCTCTCTGTCTCTCTCTCTCTCTCTCTCTCTCTCTCTCTTTGTGTGTGTGTGTGTGCATGCATTCAAAGGATGAAATTGTGTGTCCACCACCACTACCAAATGTAGAGAGAAATGAAAAATAACTTCAAAATATTTGTCACGGAAGCTTGATTTGAAGAATGGTAGGGCAATCAGAATAGGATTTGTTCTGATGCTCTGAAAAAAAAAAAAAAAAAACAGTCACATAAATCTCAGTGGTGTAGCTCGATGAGAGATTTTTTTCCTCTACACCAAAGTCAATAGTCAGTTCATGCTGCCTTTGGAGTTGCTGTCCATCATATGCAACCCAACAGATAAGGCACCTTACCTAAACAAGAATCCCCAAGATGGCACCTGAGGAGAGTTAACCAGGGCCTTCATATCAGCCCTAAATCACATATACCTCTCAATCGTAATGATTCATCGTGAAATGCCGAATTTGTGGGGATGACAACCATAAAAGTCCTGGGGGGACATTTTCTTCCCTGTGTACAAAACAAAAGGAGTGCCCAAAATAACGGGAAACACTGGAAATACCTCCAAGTTGGCAGTGTGTTGCAGGTGACCATAGTGGACTTATACGGACAAAGAAAGAATGTGCTTTGATTAGGGTTTTACACTCATTGCCAAGTCAGGGTATGTTACATTTGGAAATATCACTTGGGGCCAGCTTGTGAAAACCCTTAGGATGAAGGCCAAGACTCCATTTTATTGGTGACAGGGAGACATATAGACTTTGAGAAGAGAATGGATGATTCATTGGTGTCTTGAGGAATTGCTTGTGGTGATTACTATAGTCCAGTTATACTCAGTCTAGAGGTATGAAAAGTTAGGAATGGCATTCAGGTGTCCTTGAGAAAATGCAAAGAGAAAATGCAAAAAACTTGACTAATTCATTTCTCCCCCTTCACAGGCCCCAGCTAAATAACCTTTTAGTACTCTCACTTTTTTTTCAACTAAAATCTCTTTAAAGAACTCATCACTGATAAAAAAAAAAAAATAACAGGCTGAATAATCACATACCACAGAAAACATTTGCTGGTGATATTCGTGAGCATTTCAAATGTGTTAAGCTATGTTAGGATCCTAGGACTGGTGCAGAGAACTCCAGCTACGTGGCAGCGCAATGGGAATGATGGATGATTCGGGTTTATGACTATATTTGCCCACTATGAATAAATAAATAGCCACTATTTGTTATGCGATTAATTACTGTGTGTCAGGCGCCATGTTAGTGCCTGAGCCTTTTAGCATGACCCACAAGGCTCAGGGTGAGCTGGTGCCAGCAACTCTGCAGCTCCATCCTTCTTAGCCCTTGTCTCGCTCAAGCAGGACTCCGGGCTCTTTGCCATTGCTGCCTCCCAGCTGGCTCTGACTCCACTTGAGTCTGCTCAAATGTCACCTTCTCAAAGCAGTCTCCTTGTCCCACCCTCTATAAAACAGCAGCATCCCCAGTCACTTTTCTCAGTAGAATGCCTGTTTCTCTTCATAAAAGTTCCTGACACCATATAGACTATATTCTCTGTTTTTAGCTTGCTGCTTATGTCCCTTACTGGGATCTAAGATCCAGGAGGTCAAGGATGCATGTCTCCTGGAATACTGCCTGGCACTCAGAAACTGCTCACCCAGCTAATAAATGGCTAGTTTATACTGTATCAGCCCAGTGGAAAACTCACGTTTTAGGGAGATCCAAGAGCTTCTTCAGTTCACAGACAAGTCCTCTACAGGGCCAGTAAAAAAACCTAAGTCTCTCTGAATTCAGAGCACATTTAGATACAGTACCTTCCTGAAACTTTACATCAAGATCTGGGAAATTGCAGATTGGTGGATTGTTCTTTAAAAATACAGGTGTCATAGCAGGCATGGTGGTGAAATTACACTTGTAATTTCAGCATGTGGGAGACCAAGGAAGAAGGGCCACCATTAGTTCAAAGCTAACCTGGGCTATATGATGAATTCTTGTCCAGCCTAGACCGAGAGTGAGTTCAAAAACACACAAACAAACAACAAAAAAATATTTTTTAAAAAAATTACAAGTCCAGAAATCAGATGTGAATGCTCTGGGCCATTCCTTGACACTAATGTATTTCCTTAAAACTATGATCAATATTTTCGTCTAAAGAGGCTACCCCTCCTCCCTCCTTGTGGAACTAATTGAGGGTGATCTTGAAAAGTAGATTTGCTCACATGGGCCAATGTTTCTCCTGTGGAGTGGGCTACATCCCAAAGAATTAGCCCTCCTCAAAATGAATTATTAACCCCAGTATCCTGGCCAAATTCCCACTTGGATAGCCTAGAAACTGTTCAAAACTTGGAATCTATTGAAATGAGCCTGGCTCGATTGCCGTCTCGGCATTAATTGTGATATAATAGAGTGTCTCTAGAGATTTGGGTGTATATTATTCTCCTGCATATAGGTTCACTTTACCTCTTAATTTTTTTTTTTAATGTTCATCCCCTCATGAGATATGGCCTGAATTTCTTTATAAGTTTTCAGTTTTGTTTTTTTAATTTTCCCTCAGGAACAACTGTGAGTGCCTTTTTCCCAGGGCTTGCCAATCCTTTTTCCCACTTGAATGACTAGTTAGTCTCCTGGTTATTAGCCCAGCATGTTAGAGACATTAGCCACAGAAGCTTCCAGCTCTCTGGCTCTCTGGTATGAGCATTGCCTGGGTTAGAGGCAAGATGTGCTTGCTGGAATTTTTGTCATTGTTCAAGTTTCTTCAAGCTTTGTTTTCAACTTTGGAAGTACATACAGTTTTCGAGAATTTCAATGAACTGATCTGTTGGTGAAGATGTTTAGGGATCTCGTGAACGTCCTAAAATTACAGCTTCAATTCCTTAGCAGTTTTATTGTTAGTTGTAGCCAAGTTGTTGTAGCTATGAATAGGTGTACCACAACATCACGGGCATTCTTGATAGAGAGGAATATTCAAACTACTAAATCATTTTTCGTAGGTAAAACTAAATAAACATGTACTGGCCCAGCCTGGAGAGGTGGCTCAGTGAAGAAAGCACTTGTGTCACAAGCATAAAGAAGTCAGCTCAGATCCCGAGAAAGCGTGTAAAGCTGGATCCAATATTTTAGCATACACATCTTTAGTCCCAGTGCCACATATGTAGGACTTAAAGAAACAGAGAGAGAGAGAGAGAGAGAGAGAGAGAGAGAGAGAGAGAGCGCATAAATCCATTGTATTGTTTTGTTGCCAACTGTAGACCTCATAACCAACCTTAGCAAGATCACCATTATTTTGTTCTGACAATTAGCCTTGCTTGCCCTGAGTTGGCACAAAACTTTAGTGGTCATACGTTTCGCTATAATAGGTATCATAAATAGATTCTGTATCAGAACATTCTCTCTGACCTACATTTCCATTAGAAATAAGGTTGAGGAGTTTGCTAAAAGGCATCATCATCATTATCAAAATAATTTCCAGAAAATGGTTGGCATCATAGATTTTTGTAGCATAGAAAGAACTCAGAACTTAAATGTCTTCATTTCATTCTGGATCACAAACAAGTAGCAAGCTGCAAATGTTTCCTGTCTCCAGGTCCCTTCCTCTGTGGAGGGAGATGAGACAATGGAGATGAGCCTGGGCTCTCAGAGCCTCAGCAGCTAATATTAGAAAGGTGCCTGGGAAATGATAGTGGCAAGAACTATAAATGCAACTGTTAACAGATTTATGTGTACCATCTCCCTCCTTCCAATCTATTTCTACCAGTGTTTTCCAAAAACTTTCCCAGAATGCCACCTGAGCTTGACCTGATGACCTAGAGCACATGTGTTTCCTGAGTTGCTTGAGTGTTTCCAAATAGTATCTACACTTGATATTCAACTGTTTATCTGCTATGGTGTTAAATAATGGAAAGTCTTACAGCCTGGGGGTGATGCTCATATACTCCAGCCTATATTGTTATAAATTATCCGGGGGTTTCTACAAGTTTTCACCACCTTTGTGTTCATCAATACAAGCCTAGAAATATATAGTTCCTCCTGGAAAAATCTAGTTCAGATTTTTCAGTTATGTTAATAACCTTTTAGAGAATATGCTTCTAAATCAGGAACATACAGAAATTCCCTCACCCCTTGCAGCTGGTCTCTTGCCAACTAGGTGGCCAACTAGGAGCAAATGTGAGTAAATACCCTTGTTCAGATACCCTGAATGAACAAATGCCTGTTTCAACTTCAGGTAAAGCCCTAAAAAATATCACCTACCAAGGATCTAGCTAGCTCTTTTGACTTTTCAAAACTTCCTTCTACGTGGGCACACAGTAGGGCAGGTGTGAAAGGCAAATACTTGTTGATAAATCCTCTATGAGAATGCTTTATTTGACATTACTTATAAACTTTAGATTTCTTCCTAAAAAGGTCAGAAGAGTGTGGGTGGTTACGTAGGTGTCACATAAAAGGACTGGTGAGGTGACCCAGTGAGCACAGGCATTTACCAGCAATTCTGGCAATGTGTTTGATCCTTGGAACTTTACAAAGTTGTCCTCTGACCTGCACACACACACACACACACGCACACACACACACAGCATGTGCATCCTGCTTGTTGAATACCTGGGCCAGCATGCACTGCTGTCCTTCAGCATGTAATTATGCAAATATTATTACAATGGGATGGATGCTCCTCGAGTCACCTGTTGTAATCGTGAGTTCTCAGACTACTTTAAGTTTGTCTGGTTAGGTTAGGAAAAGCAGGAGGACCTTATAAAGCAGTGGTTTACACACTTCTGTCTGGAACTCTACTTCTGCTGTACGCTATAAGGAAATTTTACATCTCCAAATTCCTAAACTAAACTCCTTCCTATAGTTTCTGCCAGATCAGACCTGATACCGAGTTGATACTGAGTTCCAGGTGGAGTTGTTCAAGTGAGGAAATCTTACCACTAGAGTCTCCTTGATGCCAGGTCATGATCATATATGGGAATTAGACACTGATGGGTTGCTGACCCCATTTGCACTTTCAACCTCTTTGAGATATTTTATGTTCTCATGTGTGTTCAGAGCTGCCCAGGGAGTTAAAGGAAGTTAAAGACCCAGGTAGTGCAGTTCTGGATTCCTTAATGTCGGATTCTGGATTCTGTAATGTTGGGTTTTGGGTTTTATCACATCATCTGGTCATTTAGGATGAAGTCTCCTCTGCTAAAACGTTGTCATTTGGAAATGCATAAGGCTTCCTTGATATATATGTACGAACAGTATTTTGAATTTGCTTAATGATTTTCTGGGGCTTATTTCCTGCCATGTGGTAATCCTTAAGTGTTTTTGCTAACTCTGAGAACTCAACCTACTCAGCTTATGCTAGACAAGGGTCTACTTCTATTACTAAAATTGAAGGGTTTAAATAATTCAGATATCATAATATACATGATTGAATGAGTAACACATGTACATCTCATCTCCTTTTTTAATGAAAAAAAAAAGAATATTTTCTATGGTCAGAAAACCTTTCTTTTGAAAGGTACAGGGTCTTTCAATGTGTTAGATTGAGTCAAGGCAAACTTAACCTGCTACACTTATCAGGCATCAAATGCTAGAGGTCTCTTTCCATGATGCAGAAGTGCCATGGAGATGCAGGAGTGCCATGAATGGCACCAGCAATGCTTGATCTGATGATACATACACTCAATAACCAGAATGCATTCTACCCACACAGCCTAATGCCAGTTGTATGTAACCACATTGAACTATGACCTTTTCAAATCCAAGTTTTGTGGAGGCACCGTTTTCACGACTTCTGAAATTCTTATAGGGAATATTTTCATACAAAAATAAAATGATTAGTCACTATTAGTGCAAAGATAAGGAGAGGTAGCTATTTCTTTCCATAAAATATTATCATTTCAACGGAAAAATGCAGTAAATTGTCATAGACACATTTCAAAATGTTGCTCATTATTCCTCTTTTTAAAAATTCAATGTGATGAGAAAATACAAACAACAAAGAAATAATTAGAAGACTATTTTCTCCTGAAGAGAGTCTTGATTACCCAAACTACAAGAAGTCTTTGATTTAATATTTTCCAATTAGAAAGAAAATAGCTACATACTAATATTTCAGTGAACTGCAAACATAGTATTAAATTACCTTATTGTTTTGACAAGACCATTTTAATTTTGATGGCTATAGTTTCTTTTTTAATTACATGTTTTAATTTATTGTAGAAGGAGGCAAAGGTGCCATAACACCCAATCAGGGATCAGAGGATAATCTATGGAAGTTGGTTCTCTCCCACCATGTGGAGCCCATGGATCAATCTCAGTTTGGCAATGGCAGTTTAAGTGCTTCCCTTGCTGCTGAGCCATCTCACCTGTCCCTATGCTTTCTTTTTGTTCATAAATGTCTAATTTATTTGGATTTATTCAGCATATACTCAATCGTGGTGCCAAATACTTAAATACTACTGAGCTCTTCCATATTTTAGTATTTGGTCACTTTAATCTTGAATGAGTGACTGTTTGATCAATAGATATCAAACGCAATGAATATATATGTGCATTTTGCTTATTTATGATATAGATTGGATAACATATGGTTTTATATATTTAAAACTATAAGAACTATGTGGGTAGGTGGAATGAAAAGCCATTTCAAAGTTATTCTAGCTAGTAATTAGTTGATGGGGTCTTTATAGGAAGCAGAAGCTTACAAAGTGTTTTTGTTTGTTTACCTTTTGGCGATGCTTTATTTAAACAATGAGTGGATGCTGTGGCTTAGGTAAAATGGTAACTCGGTCCATGTATGTCTCTAGATGACTGCAACACAGCGGCTTCCATTGTCCCTGCCTTGAATTAGTTAACTTTCACTCTACTGGCTGACCTAGAAAGGGGAAGGAAAAGCACATTGATAAGATAAAACCCTGGGGAATTCCAAAACAAATATTGCTAACTGAACTTTTGGGTGGCCCAGTTGAGCCTTCTCTGGTTATGGTTATCAGTCAGTAGCTTTATTTACTAGTGAATGTGTAACTAGGGCAAACAGTAGGATGTCTTTGTCTTTGGTGTATTTGAGGACTGGCCATTAGCAATATTTCTTAAATGTTTAAGAAATCTTAAATCCAAAAACATATTAAAATTAGGCTTATAATTAAACAGGTGGAAAGTCATGTGTTTTCCAAACATCTTTTTTGAAACAGAGTTTTCTTCTAAATAGTTATATCCAGACAATGGTTCTTATGCAAAAAGAAGCTTTTATGCATTAGAAAAAGTAATTATTTGTCTTTTAGCTATATTTCTAAATGATAGTGTCTTAATATTTTTTTTGAGTTTTTGATTGGATGAACTTTTGAATGTAAACATGAGCCTATTAACAAATGATATTTCATTAAAGCCTCTTGATGGGAGCCTGTTTCATACTAAGATGTGAGAAATTTGCCATTGAGGTTTTTTTTTTTTTTTTTTTTTTTTATTTGACTATACAGCTGAGAAAGCCTTAGCTTATATCACATCCTTTTGGGTTTATTTTCTTTTTATGACCTTTTAAGTTATCATTTACCTCATCCCCTTATCCTGTACTCTGAGATGAGCAAAAAAGATAATATCCAAACAGCCTCAATGATTACTCAACAGATAATAACATTTTTCTGAAAAAAAAAAAGAAGATAACATTGTTTAAAAAACCGCTTCTTCTTCAAATTCTATAAGCTTTCTCCTGTCAAGTTAGATCTTGATGTGTCTTTATCGAATGTCAAATGAAATTATTCATTATAAAGTTAATGCAGATAAATTTGGAATAAGCAGAGTGGAATTGTTTTATAGCTTTTAATGTTTCTTAAGCATTCCTTGTTATTTAACCCATGTTTGTTTCTATCCAAACTTTAAGTTCCAGAAGGGATACTGTCCTGGGCTAATTGATCATCCTCATTACCTCCTCACTCCAGCTCATGTGGCAGTGTGGCCAGACTTGTTAAGTAGAATTGTTACAGAAGAGAAGATATAAGTATCTTATTGTTTAACTATGTACTGCATACTTAGATGTCTTGTGTTGAACAAGGGAAACTGTTCACCAAAGACAAAAGTACTGAATGCTGCATGGTTATGGAGCTGGTGCTTCCTTCCTCTTCAGGTAGCCCCTCTTCACTCTCCCTTCTCATTCACTCTCTAGCACTTCAGCTTACCTAATTCAATTCCCTAATTTCAAAAAGTATCAAAAGTATTTTTAAAAAAAATAGCAAAGAATTTACGTGTCTGTATTTTCAAACTTGATTAGTTTGACCCTTGTGTACTGAAGACATCAACAGGCCAGGGAGAGCCCCAGCCAGATTCTGGAAGTAAAACATGGCTAACGCATCTCTGTTTTCAATGAGAAATGAGTCTAACCTTGGAACAAGTAATCAAACACTGGCAGGATAGTGTGGCAAACAGGGAAACTTCAGACAGGGTTGTTTGTGTTACTAAGTAACTAACGCAACAAAGTCTGAACATTGGTATTTATAATTTCTAAAATGTAATAAGATCTCCTATAACATGTTCTCTGAGGTTCTATAATGTGAAAAGTCTTCTTTCTGGGGTGTTAGAGGCCTCTTAAAGAAAGAGATGCCAACTGGGCAAACCAGTGGACAAGTGATTTTGCCTCCCCAGCCTGGGTTTCATTAGGCATAAAATGAGAAGCTTGGGTTAGATGGCCTCTGATGTCCCTTTCAGTTCTGAGTGTGTGAGTTTTTCGTTTGCAGTTCACTGGAAAATCTAAATAGCCTAAACCTGTTTTGAAATCCATTTCAACAAATGATCCATAAAATAAATAAGCACAAAATTCAATTTTTTGGAAAAGTGGTCTGACTGTAGAACAGTGTGGCCCCATAAAATATTAATTTGATCATGGTGTAGAAGTGTGAAATGATTGCTAAATGAGTCGAGGCCTTGTTTGGGACTTTGGGTTCATTTAGTAAGATTGCTATTAGGCATAGAGGCAGTGTGACATGCATGGACAAGCAGCTCATGGGAGCATCCTAACCAATGTTAAATAGAAATTATCTTTCTTCAGCCTTATGAATGTATTTCCCTTATCTTCAAAATAAAATTCTACTGAGCTTTTAAGTCTTCATCAATAGGGAAGTAATTATTTTTGCCGTGCTTAAAATTGAAATCTCTCTTTGCAAATGTCTTTGGCAGTGTTTTTTTTTTTTTATACGTTTTTGGATTCCATCTAGAAGTGAAGCTAGTGTCAGTAGAATCTGACCACTGCATAATCTCGTCCCTCGTACTAGATAAGCCCTGTCTGAACCGTTAGAAGATGGTCATGTAACGAATCTCCTTGAAAATACAGAGAAGTATTTCTGCATGATTCTAAACATCCTTTAGCCTTAACTTTAGTAGTTCAAATGACCCCTTTTCATTTCTCAATTTTATGCTAAACAAATTCTCTTCCCACAGAGGTATCTCCAGCTCTGTGTTTACTTTTTATTTTGAGCAAGAGTCTCAGTGATTTACCCTAGTTAGATTAAACGTGCAATCCTCCTGACTCAACCTCCCAGGTATCTGGAATTAACAGGCCTAAGATCACTCTGTTCTTTTCATATTCCTCCTCTTCTTCCTCTTCTTCTTCTTCCTCCTCCTCCTCTTCTTCTTTCTCCTCCTCCTCCTCTTCCACTTGTTTCCCTTTGGGTGCTTCATGCACTTTAGACAAATGCTCTGCTGTTGAAGTTCATTCCCAGACCCTTTTCTTTTTGTTCTTTTGTGACTTTTGGGTGTGGGGTTATATGTATATGTGTGCATGTGTCTGTCTCTGCCTCTCTATCTTTCTGTGTCTCTGTCTCTATCTCTCTGGCTCTCTGTGTCTCTGTCTGTCTCTGTCTGTGTCTCTGTCTCTCTGTCTCTGTCTGTGTCTCTGTCTTTCTGTGTCTCTGTCTGTCTCTGTGTCTCTTTCTGTCTCTCTGTCTCTCTCTGTTTCTCTCTCTCTCTCTCTCTCTCTCTCTCTCTCTCTCTCTCTCTCTCTCTCTCTCGGTATTGCTATGTAACCTAGGCTGGCCTTAAATGTGAAACACTTTGCCTCCTTATATCCTGTTGGAATTACAGGCATGAGCCACCATATTTAGCTCTCTCTGTTCTTTGGCCTTTCCACTGTGGCTTCAAGTCTGTCGAATATTAATATCATAGGATCTAACCATTGATAAAAGTTTCTTAAATTTCTTAATTTTAAAAGATACAGTTGTTATAATTTTATCTGTTTATTTCCATGTAAACTTAAATGAAAATGAGTCTTCCATAAATAGCCACATTTTCTTTCTCCAAATATATATCTGGCATAAAAAAATATTTAGAAACTACTCATTTGAATTTGAAGCTTGTGTTTCCATGACACCAAACATCTGGATGAAGATGGGAAGACTCAGATGTTTTCAAATACCCAAATAGTGTGTTGTTAAAACAGTTAAATGACTATCTGAACCTTTCCAATATTTATCTGTGAATTTACTTATTGTATACGCAGCAAAGGCAGTCCTTTCTATCAAAAAATTTCTCAAGTTCAGAAGGAATGCATTTGTTCACAAGTGTGTACTGAAGACTTATTATTCAGAAAACGCTATGCAAAATGCTACAAAAGTTCAAACACAAATAAAAACACGAACTTGTCTCTCAAGTGGTTTTTCAGATTAGTGAGGGATGTAACTCAAGTGCACATGGAGATGAGGAGAGGGAAGCACAAGAGGAGAGGGAAGACCAAGGAGTCTGGAGGGAATGATTGCTTCCAGTTCCGGGAGTTTCGCTACTGTTGGCTTGAAAGGTTGAACCATGTGAATGATGGAGATGTAAGAATCATATTATGTCAAATACGTGTTCCCTCTGGAATTGAAATCAAATATCCCTGAATCAGCCTGATGATTGCAGTGATCTCTGTTGTTTCTGGTTACTATAAGGTCTTTGCAATTAAGTACTTCTCAGGTATTTTGGCTAGCAAATTTATATTCATGTCCCATAAGTGTTTCCGCTTTACCCAAGAAATAGGCTGACGCTTTTTCTCAGTCATTATATGGAAACAGCAACACAATTCAACCTTACATTTTGCTTTTCCAATTTAGATAGAAAATCTTCACAATCCCACATTCATTGCACATCCAGAGTTCTATCTTTCTGATCGTGTGATGTTTTAATCGGCTGGAATCACAGCTTGGACAAATGGTTTAAAATCTTGAGCTGTCTGTCGGGTTTCTGCTGTGCTTGACAAAGCAGAATGATGGGCTCTGGTCCTTTTCCTTCATCTACTACCTCCGAGTCTTACTCCCCAGAATAAATACAAAATAAAATAAATGGTCATTGTTAGCTGGAGGAGGGGAGGTGGTGAGGGAACAAACCCAGAAAATTCCAGATAATCTGAATTGGGCTATGTATGTTAGTTATGGCCAACTTTTTGGTCCAAGTGCCCGAAGGTGAAGGCAGGCCAGTTTTAGGGAACTTTCCATCCAGGTGTAGAAATGTTGACAGACATTTGTTGTCGATAGGAGCTCCCTTTACAGCCAGGTTTCTTCTCCCCATTTGATAGCAACAAAGTTCATTCCCACACCGAGAATGCGTCCTACTACACATAGTAACTGCAGTGAATAAAGAGCCATTTGGCAGTTCCATGATAAAATTCCTTAATTTAACTTGGATGTCTTCCATGCAGACAGCGTAGTTAGCTATGGTGATTGTCTAAGCTGAAGTCAATTTATCATAGCTTAGTATATTTCCAAGATAGATGTCAAAGCACCATTACCAAAGGAAAGGGGGGAAATAGAGCTCATGAAAAACATAAATGCTAGAATGGAAAAGTCTTTCATTAAGTATAAGGATGATACCAGAAGGCAGCATCTAATGGTGTGGAAACAGTAGAAGGAATACTAAGCCGTATACTATGAAGAAGAAAGACTGAGCCCCTTATGGAGACTTAAGCTTGTAAGCAAAAGAGAAGCCAGCAATAATCGGACAGGTGATTGGAGCTGAACAGGCCTATAATCTCAGCACTCAGAAGGCAAGAGAATTTTGTCATGGTTTCAAGGCCAGCATAAGCTACAAACGTGAGTTCTATTTAGCCTGGCAACCTGAGCTAGACTATAGAGTAAAGCTGTCTTGAAAAAAGGGGGGGGGGGAGAAAAGAAAGAAGGGACAAAAGGAGAGAGGAAAGAAAGAAAGCAGGAAAAAAGCAAGGAAGAAAAGAAAGAAGAAGGAAGGAGAGAAGAAGAGGATGCTCAGGCTGCTGGCTTAGCAAAAGGAGCAGTAGGCTTTTATTGATTTTCTGGGGTAGGCTGAACTTCTATAATTGTCAATTAGTCATGGGCACAGTTTCAAAGATGTTCTTCCGGTGTATAAACATGCTAGCCTTGTACTTGGTGGACTAAAGGGCAGTCAGTCTCACTTAGAAACTGCTGAGTTACCCATGGTGTCATCGTTTTGTGTGAATGCCCTAACCTTGTGGTTTAGTCTAGGTCTTGTGACAAAGCCCTGGACTGCAGGCACTTGTTTAAAAAGAAAATCTTAGGCAGGATAGAAGAAATACATGCCATTTTCCATGAGCAATAAGTAAAGTTAGCCATGCATTAAACAGTTCTCAAACGATCAGCATGTATGCTTCCAGAGCTCAGAGGAGTATGCTTCACAGGTTGAAGCAGCAAAGATGGCCGACATGATATAAAGACAGAGATGCTAAGCCTTTTATCCCATTTAGCCACCAGTCAGGGACCTGTGGGCTCCAATGAAGAATCAGTATTTTGGCAAAAATATATATGGTTTTTTTTTCAAATTTCTAGGGAAAAAATGGTTATGCAACTGTTACAATAGCCATTCGTCAGAGGTGTTGCCTCCAGCAAGCTAGAAAGGAGCTAAGCATGTACCCTCAGCTCTATGATCTCCCAAATTAGCGACTTTTTAAAGTCACCCAAGAATGAACACTGAATTTACTCTATTGGTTCATCTTACATCAGAATTGATTCTGGGGGTATTGGGGGGGAAATCAGAATTAACCATCACAAATTTTGCTATTATTATGGCTCAGATGATGATTATGTCAGGTACGGCTCTGCTAACCCCATTACTTTAGAACCCCAGACTAATATCTCAGGCCCAGTCATAGACAATATGAAAGAGCTACTGACAAGATGTGAAAGAGAACCAGTGGCTGGGCTCGCCACTCTTGATACAAATACGTAGAAGCAATGAGAAAGCAGCCAGGGGTAGCACACACCTTTCGTCCCAGCACTAGGGAGGCAGAGGCAGACAGAACTTTTTAAGTTTGAAGCCAGCCTGGTTTACACAGTTCCGGTCAGCCAAAGCTACACAGTGTGACACTATCTCAAAAAATAAAAAAGCAGCGAGTGAAGAGAAGAGAACTTCAAACATGAAAACCACATAAAGCTCTCCATACATAAAGAAGTTATACCCCAGAGAGATGTAAATAAGACAGGACAGTGAAAACATAATTATAAAGATCTAGTAAATTTATTTGGAAATTTAGTAGGATAAGGAAGATATTACCTTGAGAAACAAAGACGGGGGAGCTTTAAAATATCTTTTGCATTGCTTTGTGTTTCATCTTTAAATTTGATGAAACGTACATTCTATTCATGATATAGAAATTGTTATTCACATAAAAAAGTTGCTAAATTAATGACTTAGTTTGACCTTTCTTTTATTAGAAGATGAATTTATTTACACAAGGAATAAGTCCTAGCTTTGTTTACATGATCCATTAAGTATGGATAAATGATATCCTCCCAAAGGCGTTTCTTTGTCCACATTGGGGAAATTACTTTGAGGGTTTCTTATGTGACTAACATAACCAGAATCAAGGTCCCAGGGATGGAGAGATGGCTCTTGCCCAACACTCACATTCAGCAGCTTACAACTACCCATAACTCTAGATCTTGGAGAATCCAAAGCCTCTGGTCCACAAGAGCAACTGAACTCAGATGTGCAGACACCCCTCCACACACACAAATTAAGATAAAACCTTTAAAAGAACAGATATCCATGAGAAAGATTATTTACAAAAAATATAAAGTCACCTGGTTTAACTTTGTAAAGTCAGTTTGTTAGTGAGAAGTTGGGAAGCAAAATTTATCATCCTTATGATAACAGGAATTGATTCTATCTAACATCATCCTTCACAGCAAGTTCCTTGACCATTTTTCTGTTGCATTACACAAGTAATTTGACAAAGTATGTATTTATGTAGCCTTGACTAGCCTGGAACTTTCTATGTGGACCAAGCTGGCTTCAAAGTCACAGAGATCAACCAACCTGCATGGGTTTCCCTAGTGCTGTGGCTAAAGGGGTAAACTACCCCACTCCCCAACCCATCCCAACTCTCCCTACCCCTGGCTTAGAAAAAAGTCACATTTCATTAGATTTCAATCCAGCTGAGAGATGCTTAAATGACTTACAACAGCTTTAGTCTTGCAAATAACTCCCTTTTAAATTCAATGTGCATTCCTTGTTTGTGGGCTGTTTTGAAGTATCACTTATAATTTTACAACAGCAGCATAAATCTTTGCAACACAGAATGAAATTCATGATCAACCAGTTCTAGTTCGGACATTCTTAGAGAGGGGCTAGTCAAAAATGATAATTGTTAAAGGCCTTCTCACCGAATGTCCCAGGGATGTAACAGTGCTGTAGCCCCACTTCCTTGTACTTGATCTACCAAGTATCTTATGCTTGGTCTAGCCTAAAAAGAAGGAGAGGAGTTATGTAGTATCTTGGGAAAAGACATCTTGCTTTCAAGTGAATCTGTACATGAGAGGCCATTAAAGAACATGTTCCCTCTCTGTGGAATCACAAGAGCTATACGTGCCCTTTTCACTTTCCCAACCTTTTCTAGTTGATATTGCAAGTAAGGAGGCCTTTCAGGATGCGATTTTATTCACTGGTAGCCTCGGAGTTACGTTGAGATGTGAAAACCCTTAACCTTTAGTGTTATACTGATGAAGGGACTCATCATCATTACTATTGTGTTACAGCAGTATCCTCTTAGGAGTAAGCTGAGCCACCTCTGGGCTATTGGACCCAAGTGAGTTGGCCCCCAACAGTGAACAGTCAAAACTAGAGCTTCAGGCCAGGAGCATGGGGATTGACAACAAATTATTTCTTGTGCTCCACTTCAGTTTCCAAGTGCAAACATAGCTAAGTTTATTTTAAATTTGAACCAGTCAAACATAAATTTAGTAATATACATCAAAGAAGAAGTAGAGGCTTCCCCTGTTTATTATTTCAACATGATGTCTGTCCCAATAAGGCATGCACACGACAGGTCATGCAAGAGAAGTCCTTTAGTTCCGTGGATTGCCCTTAAATATGAACATATACTTGTAAATTAATCTAAAACACATTGTCACGTCCCAATCCCTTTTGAAGCTGATTGTTCTCAATTGCCCTTTTAATTTTAGAAATCCAGTGGCCGACTACCAGGACACTTACAGATCAGCAGTCCACCCCACGTATAAAAGGGGCACGGATCTAGAGTGCTCAAAACTTACAGAATGGCACTCAAACAACTGAAAAACTTCTTCTAGTATTCCCTATTAGTTAACAGGGGGAAAAGCCATCTGTGCAAGGTGAATTTTGGTAAGGTACCAATGTTTTTAATGACTCTGAGTAGAATTTGAAAGTACTTATGAAATAAAGAAAGTATAGCTAGGGATTCCCATGATAAAATGCACTGTTTACAAAATTCTGCAGTCTCTTGATTGCGTTTCTCATAAAACACTAGAAAGCATTCTTGTTATTCAATCAGGATTTACCATCAAACTTGAAGGAATTGGTTCTCTAGCAATCTAGTAGCCTCTATTTTCTGTACCTTTCCTAAATTACTTTGTCTCTCTCTCTCCTCTCTCTCTCTCTCTCTCTCTCTCTCTCTCTCTCTCTCTCTCTCTCTCTCTCTCATACACACACACACCTCACACTTGCCAGAACTTTTTTGGACAAATGCAGAAAACAAGAAAAAAACACACACATGGCAGGGTAGTTCGAAGAGGAGACAAAGACAGACAGACAGAAAGACAGACAGACACAGAGAGAGAAAGGGAAAAAGGGGGAGGGAGAGACAGAGAGACAGAGACAGAGAGAGACAGAAAGAGACAAAGAGAATGAAGAAACAGCACACAGAGGCATGTTACATCACCAGCCTCTTTCTCTACATTCTGGGGAATGCATCTTTATTTCTGTTTTGATTTTTGCTGTTTGCACAATTTTTCCCCCTGGGTTGACAACCTATAAAGCTAGGTTCTCAGAAATCAGAGTAGCAGAAACTCAAAGGGAGACCACTGCCTTGATTTTGGTCAGGAAATACCTTGACAGGAAGATTTTTTTTAAAAAAATTGTCATTTCCTCTCCAAAGAATGTCTTCAGTCAATTAAAATTTGTACTCTAGGCCTCTTCCAGTTTGAAGGCACCTCTGCGTCTGCGATGAACAACCCTTGTTTGTGAGTCATTCATTTTCTCCATTACCAAAAGGAGAATAGAGGACAATTACATTGTTTGGACGAATCGGAGTGTTAGGAGGCGTATTTGTCACAGAGGCAGAGTGCAGTACCTGACAGGCAGCGATTGATGACCAGGAGTGAGCACGAGTGACCAAAGCAGCCTCACAGGATGCAAATTACTGACTGTGGATTCCAATTTACCCTGTTCATTTTTCTTGCCTCTGCTGAAGACCATTAGTGGTTTTTGAAGCAGTGAAGGGGTCATTACTAATGTGGGGAGACTCTAGCAGGAGGGGGAAGGAGGGGCAAAGCCTTCTGTAATTACACAGCTTTAAGGAACAGGCTGCAGGCCCTAGCCAAAAAAGTGTCAACACCTCGCAATCAGAAAAATTTATTTTCATTTTATGCTTAACCCATATTAACTCAACATTATCATCTTTCTTTGTTAACATTTGCAGAATATTAAAAGCCTGCCTTCTATATTAATACAGATCTAGTTAACCCTTTTGCTATACAGGGGATTTTGTTGGACCTACGGCATGTGGGTTCTCGAACAAACAATCATGCACCTTTTGGATGATTCACCCTATTGTGAAAGATGAAATACCTGAGGATTGAATTCTTAGATGATTGAAAATTGTCCCCTTCCTCTGTTGCCGGGATGATTAGAATATTTTAAAGATTTATCTGTTGTACTCTTAATTGTATGTATAAATGTATGTTGGGTTGTCGGGGGAGGGGGCATGCACGATAATCCAGGTGCCATCATAACCCAGAGGTCCTAGATACCCTGCATCTGGAATTACAGGCAGCTGTGAGCTCCCCAACATGGGTTCTGGGAACTGAACTTGGGTCCTTTGCAAAAGAAGTGGGAGGCACTTCTGCACCAGCCCCCTGATGACTCTTTAGTGATGCTGGTGGGAAATAGTTATGACTCAAGGCTTTCTAGTCTATGAACAACTCTGACATAGGGATAAAAGTTTCCGTTTCCGTTTAAGAAAACCAGTGAATTTTGAACAGGACCTTATGTAACAGATGCGTTTCATAACTACGTGCCCTGCAGCACAGAAGCTCTTGAAGGAATTGTATGATTGTAAAATAACAATCCTGGGATTCAAGATGAGAGGGGAAAAGGGAGAGGGGGATAACGGGGGTGTTGTTCGTTATCAATGTGAGTGAACTGTGATAGGAAGAAAAGAATTAAAAAACAAAACCTATGGCTTTGTTCTCTCGATGCTGTACTTGAAGTTAACATGGAAAAATTCCATAGGAAGCAAGTCATAAAACTGACTCCTCCCTTGAGATGTGAGATGTACGCAAAGGATAAGGGACAGGTAATCTGGGCGAGTCACTGTACGTGACCTTGACAGTTCAGAGCACTAATCAATAAAAATTAAAGAATTGCAACCCCCCCCCCCCAGACTAAGAACTTTGCATCCAATCCTTTTACCTTGGCTTCCAAAATAGTTGTGATGACATATAAGCCAAGAGTCCAAATTTCTACTGTGGTTAGCCTCACATTAACTAAGAAATAATAGTTACGCAGACCAATCTCTCAAAAGTAGCATGGAGTAAGAATTCCTCATAAACCCACAAGGGAGCAAAGGAAATGGGTCTACAAGCTGTCTACATGCAACAGACAGGAATAGAGACACCAGAATTCTGATGCCATTGCAGGATACTTTCCACCCCCGACTGATCAAAAACATGAAGTGACCTAGGCACCTGGACATTCATTGCTGGTCCTACAGATTGTGATAGAAAGTTGGGCTGCCCCTACTGGCTCCTGTCCACACTTGTCAGCAAGTTAAACATATTTTTAAGTGTGACAAGGAGAACAGAGCCGTAGAATAAAGAATGCACCAAGGGTGGTTTCACGATTAGAAGTATGTGGCTCTTTCCCGACTTCTGATGCATCTTTTTAAAACATTTGTCTCTTCATCAGCACCCGTACCCTTCAGAAGAGCAGAAGAAACAGTTAGCGCAAGACACGGGACTGACAATTCTGCAAGTGAACAACTGGTGAGTGACCCTAAGATCTCTCTCTCTCTCTCTCTCTCTCCCTCTGGACTAAAGTGGGGTTCCTGAATAATTGTTTACTTTTCTTCCTTGGTTTTATTTCTGGAACAAAGGAAGTCAAGTGTAACTCCTGCATTTCTTCCCTGAGGTGAAATTTACTCTTAGGGTGAGGGACAGGCAGCCTAGACAAATGGGCTTTGCACTATTGCTTCTGCTCTTTCAGCTGCTTTCTTTCTTTCTTTCTTTTTTTCTCTCTTTCTTTCTTTCTTTCTTTCTTTCTTTCTTTCTTTCTTTCTTTCTTTCTTTCTTTCTTTCCTTATCTGTCTCCCCAGAGCTGACTTTCCCCATCTCTAATGCTTTAAAATTCCCCACCCAAATCACAAACTCTATCTGGCTCGTTCCTGTCGAATACTGTTGCCCGTGTGTTTTTTGCACAATGCTCGAATACAGCCACTATTTCCGAGAAGGGTTTCTTTTGTCTGGACTCTAAGGAACAATGTAGACACAGGGTGTTTTAGAACCACCTCAGAGGTATTTATTTACCATATTTTTTTAATAGAAGAGAAGGCTTTTTTCCATTTTTAGCTTGTGCTTTAGATTACTTGCATGGTGGTATATGGGCCATCTACCCTTTGTACATGGCTTAGAGGGTAACTGAGGAAAGAGGAGGGGTAAGGGATTAAATAAAATGATCACAGTGGCCAAGAAATGATATAGGAATTACTTATCAAAATACTGGCCCAGGTTTTATCAGCAGCTTAATTTTGTTCTGTACATTCTTGGGGTGATGTTCAGATTAATTGAACTGACAGTTTTCTTTCAAAATTCAGGGGAAGTATTTGCACGGATTTCAGGCCTTATACAAACTTAATTACATGGAACTCCACTTTATCATTCTAATTCCATGTAGCAGAGGTTGTATTTACAAATGAGAAGTCTCTGGCTTTATTCACAGCTTTCCTTAATATATTTATCAAAGCAGGTTCATTTACAAAGTGCTCTATCTGTGGGATACAGGCAGGCAGACATTAACAAAGCTTTTAGGTTTATCAGACTCGCTGCCTGATGAGCTACCCGAGGGTCAATTGATTTTGTGGTTCTGTGATTCATTTTTTTCTCATTTTTCTAGGATCACAATGAGAGACATGCTTGGAGAATTAGCCAGTTTGTCTGCCTTATCTGTCAGGCAATTTTTTTTTTCCCAGGGAAGTCAAGCTACTTAAATTGGCCACAGGAACTGTCGTTATCTGACTTTAATGCACCCTATAGTGTGGATAGCATTTCAATTACACCAGTAACCAAAGCTTAGCTGCAGCCCTTTTCATGCCTACTGTTGTACAGAAAGTGATGTGCCTACCTACAGAAGCAGAAAATTGAGTTGCCTTGCTTCTGTCAGGGTGATTAATGCAGAAATAAACTGCTAACCCGAAAAGAGAGGCAGAAAAAAAGGATAGACAATACAGACCGGGATTCTCTTTAATTTTCTTCTAGAGATTGGAGCTATGTACATTTAAAGATACTCTTTAGAACAAAATCTTGGAATAAAGGTTATAATCTCCGGGGTGAGATGTATCTGGGACAGTGCATTGATAGAGGCCTCCTGATGTAAATATATAATGTGTAAATATATACACTCTCATTCCTGCTCCCAGTTCAAGTAATCTGTGGTCTGAAACAATAAAATAAACATATTCTGGGTTAGGTTTAGGAGATGCAGCCCCACTTGCTGTTTTATGGCCCACTGGTCTCCAGTGTAAGGTACTGCATATATATCCAATGGTGTCTGGTACAATTAACATCACTTTAGACATGTGGTTGTTGGGGTGTTTGTTTTGTTTTGTTTTTGTAAATTTGGGACACATTCAGGGAAGTTGTCGTGAAAATTTTTGAAAGAAATGGAATGTTTCTACTCTGATATTTGGCATTGACATTTGACCTTCCTTTGAAACCGCTGTCACATTTCATCCATTCCCGGCACTTGTTTGATGTAGTCATTGCCCTTGAAGAGAAAAGACGACTCAGTTCTCTATCTAAAGACCAGCCCTCCTCACAGACAGACACCTGGCTGGGACCTGGAAGAAAGGACCGTTCTTTTCTGAATTCCACCGAGCCCCAAGGCATGTGCAGGAGTTCAGCTGGTGTGATATTTAGGGTGTCTTGTTTCCCTGTGATTTGGGCCACATTTGCTGAGGGTGAGGACATGACAGTCTGTCACGTGGCACATTTGCCGTAATATGGGATAAACGTTGACACCTCTGTCTCTACAAAATAATTCCTTCTTTCTAATTTTCACACTTCCTTCTGAAAAATGTCTGTAATCCTGCCCTTAGGTCCGATTCTTAGCTAATAGTTACCATAACTTTGATAATAAGGCGTGACTCATGGGGACGGCTCCCCAAGTTCCCCTGAAGCACTGCCAAGAGTTGAACACAGGGGCCCCCTATCCGGGGATTTCAGAAAGGAATCTGAAGAGGAACACTCCCCACACTGGTTCATTTTGAACTTGTCCATCCACTGCCTTGACAAAGTCACCTTTGAAACAGTGCTGACTAACCTCTTTCAGGAGGCTTCAGAATCACAGACCTCAGATGCGTAGACTGACAGGAAGAATGAACAATAAAAGAATGTCCTAGACCTCGAGATCAGTTATTCCCAGAAAAAATAAAGGATCAAAAGTAGTTCCTGGACTGGAGGGATGCTCGGTGATTAAGGACACTTGCTGATCGTCCGGGGGATCTGAATTTGACCCCCAGAACTCAGGTTAGAAGACTCACAACAATCTGTATCTCCAAGTCTCTGTGGGCATATCCCCAGTGCAAGCATACCAGACACAGACACACATAAATACACACATGAACACACACATACACACAAATAAAAGTTAATTAAAGAAAACAAATAGTTTCTAAACTTTAAACCCTTCCCCCATCAGCCAGGTATGGCCAGAGTCCAGTCTTACATAACACAAGGGTTACACCCAGGGACTTAGAGTATAGTCAGGGAAGCCGACATCTATAGTTAATACGCAACAGAGCATGGCCGCACATACCTAATGAGAGCAATAAGCACTAAAAACAGGCCAGTTAAGACCATCAGTAATTAGAAACTAAGAAGAAATAAGCAACACGGAAGCTTAAAAGGTAACTGAGAGAAGTAAAGATGTAATGGACCTTTGTAGCCCAGGCTAGAAAGAACCCCAGAGAACTTCTCAGATGTATTTACAGAGAGAGTGTGTAAAACATGATGACACAACCAAACCAAAGTGTGACTTCCAGAAGGATCCGAGTGTATGACACTGATACCGTTTCCCCTGTCAATCATCTCTCAGAAGTCCATGAATAATAAACCGATCAAGTAAGATTCCTTTTTCAGGATGACATTATAGATGAGGCGACCGGGCATGGTGCCTCACACCTGTAACCCTAAGGGCTTCAGAGATTAGAACAGGTGGGATACATTGAGTTCAACACTAACCTGGGCTGTGTAGTGAGTTCCAGGTTAATTTGGACCACACAGTTAAGTTTTGCCTCAAAAATCCAAACGTAAAGTCAGGCACGGTGGATCACATCTTTGTCACGAAAATGAAAAGACCTAAGTTCTAATTCCAGAGCCCACGTAAGCTGGGCAGTAGAGATTCCCATCTGAGGTCCCTATGCCTAAAGCAAGATGAGAGGCCCAGACAAGATAATTTGCAGAGGCCTGGGGGCTCCTTCCTTAGTTTATACAGCAGACAACAAAGAAACCTTGTCTCAAACAAGGTGGAGTTCAAGGACTGACCTGAAAGGTTGCCAACTTCCATGTGACTGCTATGGTACATGCATACTGCACTAATATACACAAAAACCACTCAGGCACATATCATACACACACACACACACACACACACCATAGAGAAAGAAAGTGTAAAACTCAGCTAAATCACAAATACTCATGTTCACATGCAACAAAACACCAGAATTATATTGTAGTTATAATACTTATCTAAAATTCCCATCTATAGATTAATGTTCTTACTGTTATTTCTTTATTTTGAAACAGAGTTTTGCTTCCCCACAATTCTCTATGTTGTCCAGGTTGGCCTTGAACTCACAATCCTCACCTATCCACCTGAGTTTTGGGCTTACAGACACACACAACTGCATTTGGTCTCCATATTATTATTGTTCTTTTGAGAAGGACACTCACCGTATAGCCTTGGCTTATCTAGAACTTGCTTTATAGACCAGGCTGGCCTTGAACTCACACAAATCTGCCTCTGACTTCAAAGTTCTGGAACTAAAGGCATGAGACACTGTACCTGGCTCAAGATTAACTTTTAAAAGAAGAAATTATATTGTATTCTTTAAAATTCATGAGATTATAGTAATGATAACCAACTACAAAACAATATCCAAAGTCTACAGGGGTGAGCTATTGATGGAATGCAGGTAAACTAGCATTTACTTCTTCCTAGAAGATAGGATTCCAGGTCCCCAAATGAAAAAAACATGAAACTTAAATAAAGGAACTTTTCAGTGAAGGCAGTCCAGAGAATTCCTTTGCATAACTGATAAATGCCTGCACAATCTTTTAAACTAAGATGAACTACTAATTACTCGTGTCCTGCTTGGCCATCTCCCCATCACAAGGAGCCATAATCATGTTAGCTGTAACATCTCTAAATGATCAACACCCTTGTAGAGGGAAGAAGCTTGACTTGTAGTACTTCAGGTTGGCCCTATGACAGATTTTTTAGAAGGCACAGGAGTTTGTTCCGTTGAGACTGAAGGATCTCTTGAGAGTCAGTCTACCTTCTTAGTAGCCATCCTCCCTTGCAGCTTTAAAATAGCTCCTTCCCAGACACCAGCACAGGTGACTTGGCTTTCTTGTGTGTGAAATGGAACCACTCTGGGGTAAAGGACACTTGTGGTAAAGTATGGTGTAGGTTATGAGCGCTCTGGGAATCAAAGGTACCATGGTTGGGACTACAAAGTCCTGAGTAAAGTGCAGCCGGCAGCAGGGTGGTTTCCTGATGGACACAGTCATGTTCTCTAGGAACCCAGTGTCCCAGACAAATTCTTTAGATGCTTCGACTTGCAAAACCTTCATCATGCTCTAGGTGGACTTCAGGAGGGACAGTCACTTGCAGGTTTATGTCAGCGATTTTCCCAGTCCAACTTGAAGCCTAATTAGTAAGTAGGACGCAAAGGAAGCGGCGAAAGGGTCAGACCTCTTTACAGCAAGGGAAAGTCATTTTCTAGGGTATGTGTGTGTTGTTATCCCACCGCCAAGAGAGCAGACACCACACCAGGAAGAATATTGTAATATTAGGACATCAAGAGTAAGCTGGGAATTGAGAGAATAATTTTGCGGTAAACATATGGAATAATTGGCCAGTGGTGCAAGAAATGTAAATGAGGCACTGAGACAGCTGGACACTTTTATCTCAAGAGAGAAAGGACTGAAGGATTGAGTGATAAACCAGAGAGGTGGGGTTGAGAGAAACCTAGACAGAGCAAAGCCTGCCGGACTAAATATCCTCTTTCTGCTCAGCAATTTCCACTATGGCCATTTGTTAAATGCATAGCTGCCGTCTGCAGTGATTATTTCCAAGTAACGTCTATGTTTCAGAATAAAAATCCATTTGAATCTCAAGTCAAATTTGCCAGGTGCTAGATTCATTGTCAGCATTTAATGTGCTGAGACTGCCAATGCCAAGGAAATGAAAAAAAAAAAAAAAAAAAGCATGCTCTTGAACTCCAGTATGGAGAGCGAGAGGTAAGTGATCTCTCTCTCTCTCTAGGTTCTCTGTGCCAGAACCACCCAGTCTCTGTAAGAGAGGTAGAGAGGCCAAGGGGACCCAATCCTTCCAACTTGTCTCATGCTGTCTTCTGCTAAACACAAGTGGGCTTCCTCCTAACAGATTCTCCCTGGCTGCAGTAGTGATAGGACTTCCCATCTCTGTTCTTCTCCACATGGACTCCTTCACCAAAGGGCGCTCTCATTATCTCTTGGAGACCCACAACAAGAAGGAAGGTGTGGGATAGCTGAGAGATTAAAAGACAGGGAAAGAAAAACAGGCATTATGAATGCTTAACTAGAGAGACTGCCCTGAGATCAAGTGGGCTTGGAAATCAAACGGGGTGTTAAGCTAGAAATTCATACATGATTTACCAAATTTGCATAGGAGGGAAGGGGACCAGACCGTATTTCGAATTTCACGGTAAGAAATTCTCACTAAAACAAATGTGAACTTTGGGGCCACTTCATGGACTGGGGCAGCCAGGCCTCCCACCCGTTGCCCTGATTGATCAGCGATTCCAGACAGTTCCTATCCTGGACTGATGGAAGTACCATTTCCAGAAATTTCAATTCAGTCCAAATGTAGGCAGTCAGCTCAGACTCAGCAAGAGCCTTTTAAAAGTTGTAAACAAAAGGAGCAGAGGGAAGTAAGGAAGGGGAAGCCAGGGAGGAGGCAAGGGGGTGAGGTAGTCCTTTACGTTCAACTACACCCACTCCTTTGTGCTTTTTTCCTTTTTTTTTTTTTTTCTTTATAAAGAAAGAAAGAAATATGGTTTTCATAGCAAGCTGGCGGCATTATCTCAGGATGCATATTTCTTTGCTGGGTTAGAATGCCAATAAGAGGAGAAAAAAAAAGTTTCTCGTTTAGAGGAATGTACAGTGCTGGAGAGAAAACACCAAACAACCAAAAAAGAATGCAACGAATTTTTGAAACAATTCCAAAAAAAAAAAAAAAAGAAAAGAAAAGAAAAAAAAGAAAAAGAAAAAATCCCTTAAAGAAATGTTTACATTTTTTTGAGAAAGAGAAAAATTCTTTATATTGAAAGTTAATGTTGTTCAAGTCTCTATATTACAGAAGAAAAATTGCCCTATAATGTGTTTAAATTTTTTTGGAAGTTTTTAGAATTAGCCTCCTCTCTTTCACTGACAGAAACAATGAGCTCCAGACAGCTCTTGCATGGGGCACAGGGATCTACCTACCACTGCACTTCATTATGCCAGTATTTGGAAGAGAGACAAGGTTTGCTCAAATAGGTCCTTTATCCATCTCCACTGGCACGATCTGCATGGTTTCTCTGGTACTGCTGAAAGAAAAGCCGATACCTCGGCGGCTGCAGGGTTTGACATGAGGATGCTATTGACTTGACTGTTTACTCCTTTTCACTGAGGGGGAAAAAAGTGAAGTGACGTCATTGAAAATGTATCCTATAGCAACTGATTTAGTAAGTATTTCTAGCTCTGATTACAGAGGGATGAAGTAAAAGTTGTATTTTAAAAAATAAACCAAGGAATTGGAATTTTTAAGTTACTCTTCGGTTATTTTTAGAATGTAGAAACTAGAGAGCTTACCTGTGCAGTGCTTCCACTGAGCCTGAAATTAGAAGCTATTAAAATGATACAAAATAGATTTGCATGTATCAATACTGCCTTGTCTCCCAGGCTCCTCTCTCTTCTTTCTCTTCTCTCTCTTCTCTCTCTTCTCTCTCCTCTCTCTCTCCTCTCTTCTCCTCTCTCTCTCTCTCTCTCTCTCTCTCTCTCTCTCTCTCTCTCTCTCTCTCTCTCTCTCTCTCTCTCTCTCTCTCTCATGCTGATGGCTGCTGATGGCTGCTGCAGCTTGGTCCAGTCTTCAGTGTTGTTGTTGTGTTCCCCTTCGCACACACTAACAGGGCTTTTTCCAGTAAAATTCCCTGAAGTATTGGCTACTTTTTAAATTGCTTCCAAAAATTCGCTCTGAGAGAAGTCCTCTCTGAATAGTCTTTAGATTGCTTGCACCCCGTGCACTTCACTAGTTCATTCATGTATTCTCCCACTGGAGAGCAGCCTTGTAAAAATTACTTAATTGAGAATCTGCTCTGTTAATGGGTAAATGTAGGTCCTATTAACCTCCTGAGCTCGAGGACTCGTTTTTTGTTGTTACTACCGCTGTTTTATTGTGTTGGATTTTTCAAGTATGAGAGTGGACAGGGATAGGTAGCGGTTTCTTGTGCCCACCCAGACGTCCACTCCCTGCCTCCATTAGGACACTCAGAACTACTTATTCCTATTGTGTAAACAAGGAAAGTCAGCTTATATCTGGAGGAGAGGATCCCTTAGAGATTTGGGGAGAGGAGTAGAGAAAGCTTTGGTTTTCTTTTCAATATTGCTTTCCTCAAGTTCTTTTCCTGTTCATTGTTTTTCTTCTAATCAGAACATCCCCTGTTGTTTCCGGTTCGGTTGGGTTTTGTGGGTGGTGAATCGGAATCGTCAGTGCTGACTGGTCATTCCCTAGAGATTAGCTGCTGACTCCCGGCCCTCACTCAGATTCACACACATTCTACTCTGGGGTTGAAACATGCCAAGTTCTTTCTCTCTTTCCCTGGCAAGATAAACACTGGGAGATGGAGCGTTTCCCCTTGTTTCCAGATACAGCGTATCTTTTAGATAAGTCCCAGCAGGCTGAGGTTTCAGGTTGTTTAGCATGGACTTCTAGGGCTCCAAACTTCCCTCCAGCCTTTAGATAAGAAACAATAACGTCAGCAGACCTCATTCAGAGTGCTTGGAACAGGGAACAAATTCTTCTCCAGATCTGAATTCAAATCAACCTCAAAGTCCACGAGGTGAAAAATTTCCCCAGAGGTCTTGACTTAATGGCTTCCACTCAGCTTTTGAGAAAAAGATGGGTCTTCCTTGACTAGGGATATTCTCTTCCCTTAGTTTGGTAAGATGATGTCTTTCTGGCCACGGGTGTTTGCATACTTCACACTGTATAATGCTGTTGGTAATGTCCAAGTGAATCCTTCTATTTTGAACCTGCATTTCAGATTTTATTTCACTTAAATCTGAAACCTGTGCTACTTTCAGTAATGATACACATGGTTTTCTGAAAGTTAGAAGCGTCTTCTCTTCAAACAAGATTTTGTTGTAGAATGGACAGTGGTAACTCCAAGTGTACTGAAACTAGGCAATATGGTCGGTTTGTCCAGTTTTCCGAAACTGTGGATCTGATTCTTAGTATTTTATTTGCTAGTGCGGTGGAAAAGGTGCATGGGGATTCATGAGCAATTTTCTTCTTCTTAGAAATCTGTAGAAAGAAGCTCAATGGAATTTAGCCACAGCTGGTTTATTTCCGGTGTTACCTGAGGCCAGGTGAGAGAGGGCAAATTCCAAATACCTTCTTAGCCATGAGTTACTGAATCCTGCTACTTCGATCTGCATGATTCAGTGCGACTCTGCTACACATGCAGCTTTCTTGTGAACCTGAGCTGTTGTAGTGAATTGCCTGTTTGTGAGTTTGTGTTTTATGGCATGGACCAGAGTCATAGAAACGGAAACAAGAAAAGGAGAAATCCTCAGTATGAAGGAACAGACCAAGTCAGGGATTAACTTTCCTCATATTTTTTTCATAATGATATTACAAAAGCAACAACGTTAGTAAACAGGAAACGGGTGATGTGTAAAATAATTAGCACCAAAGGGAACATAATAGGTGACTTATTAAAATCCATACATGGATTATATGACCCTGTCAGGTTCAGAGACCAGAGAGCACATGACTCAAGTGCCATTTCTGAGGGGATTGCCCCAGTGCACTTTGTCAGCTTAGTGGCTTCTGACATTAAATAAGCAGCAGGTGTGGTTGATTGAGTAGCCCTTTGACAGGAATGAGAAACGGGCATCACCTAGTCCTTGCTGAGCCCAGCTCCGTTTTCATTACCTTCTGCACGTATTACATTTAGTCAACCGAGTTATGTGTAGTCCTGGGAAAATCTCTCCCGACCCCAGAAGTCATTGTTCCACTCATAATAAAATTATGCTATCAATTTGCCACAAGAGGAACACTGGAGTTCACTAAATTATTGTCATGCATTTTATACTAAAGACAAAGTGATACCAATTAAAAAAAATAACAACAGCCAGCACCCCTGGATTCTGTGTTTCTAATGGTGTGAGGGTAGGAGTGAGGCTGGCTCACAAGGGAGGTCATGTCTCCCTTTTCCATATTACAAGTTTCATTTTCCTTAATTAGAAAATGGCGCTTATAGAGACTGAGCAGGGGTTTTTAGTGAAGAAAGAGGGAAGAATGAAACCTGAGCTGAGCCCTAAATAATATGTCAGAAAATGACAACTCGCCTCCCTCAAGACTATTTCATTTGAAAGATTTGCTAGGTTACATTAGGCTTGGATAGATTTTTCTGGAAATGGGGCCATAACCCACAGACTAAAAAATGCCCCAGCTTCACAGTTCTACAGATAAGTCAAACCCATACCTTGGCCCCATCACAGTGACAAGTACATACTTCTTAGTACTCACCTAGGGCACCAGTTTCAGGATGCTCTTTCCCTTGGGATTTGAGCTTTAGTTATGACATAAGAATACCATGCTTCTCGATCATCAGCAGAAACTAATATCCTACTGTTTTAATTCATATTCTGCTAGGTTAATTAAAGAATGGCCAATAATTTAGTCTCGGGAGGAATTCCTGACTGTTCATACCCTCATATAAATAATGCCTGCCCATTTACTATCAGGTGGATGACAAAATAAATTTAGAATTTTATATATTATGTCTAAGTCAATTTCTATTCTATTGTATAATAAAAGTTTCCAGTTTCATGGAGTAGTTCACTAATTTTAAATGATAATTCTAATAATATAGTTTTAGTAAATAATTGAGAAAAACCTTTGCAGTATATTATAATGAATTTTTAAGACAAATATAAGAGTGCTTAGAGAAACAGGTAGTTTATGGAGATGATATGATTTTCCAAGAAAACACAAGAAAATTATTAACAAAGGGGAAAAAATAAAACAATGAATACACTCATTGCTTAAGCTACCTAGATAATACCTTCCACAGTCTAACAGTAGAATTTATCAAAAGACTAAAATAGATACAAAGACTAACATCTCTCTTTTGGACCAGGCAGCAGAATGACATTGAAGTGTGTGTTGTCGATGAGAGTCTTGGCATTTAACTATAAGAGCAAACGAGCCGATGGTCTGAAATAGTTTCTGGATTTTTATCCATCTTTTGAATGGAACCACAGAGCTGAGGTCTTAGTAAGTGTTCATAACTTGGTACTGAACCAAATTCAAACCAGCTAGAATGGAAAGGCTTGGGAAGGAAACACACTAAAAGCATGCACTGGGCAAGAGGGCCTCTCAGCAAGCTGCTTCTCACAGGAGATTAGATTTGAAGTTCATTCTGAATCAGGGGAAGGAACTGTTGTGAGTAGACAGATAGCAGTGTGAGGGGCCCTGAAGGAAAGGAGTTGAGTCCAGGAAGAAAACAGCATTCTCTTTCTAGAGGAAAATAAACTTGCAAGTATCTAAAAGTATCTAACACACACACACACACACACACACACACACACAGAGACACACACACAGAGAGAGAGAGAGAGAGAGAGAGAGAGAGAGAGAGCCCAAATTCCTAGAGCAGTGGAAAGAGCAGTGTTCACACACAGCAGCTTGCAGTGTGACCTGTGACTAGAATGGACACGGCCATCATCAGTAGCTTGGGTCTAATTCCAACCCAGACAATGTGTGTGATCTCAGGCAATTTATCCTTTCTTAGTATCTATTCCCTCATCCATTAAAGAACCAAGAGTGGTTGATTTTTTTAAAGGTCCTTTCTATCCTTAAAATTCTATTATTTTATTATTCTAAGCCTGTGAACTGAAAAAAAAAATCTAGTCAAAGCAAGCGAGATGAAAAATGATTTTAACCATTGTGTCTTGAATTGATTAGAAGAAGAGATAGAGAGACCAGTCATAGGAGACTATGAAGGACTTAAACAAAACCCTGAATCAGGGACTTAGCTATTAAAATGAAGAAAAAGAAACCAATTTTTATCGCTATTGTTAAAAACCATAGCAGGATTTAGTGACTAATTCAGCATGGGGTGAGAATAGAATGAGAACCCAACTCCAGGTTTTAGAGAGCAAGGGCTTGGGGCTGATTTCCACAGTGACAACGGATTGGGGAAACGAGGGGGGTTTGTTCCTAATGATTTCTCTGGGAAGATGAGCTTGTTTTCACAATAGGTCACAAAAAAGTAGAGAGGAGCCCTGTGGGGGAAGGGGTCAGAATAACAGGAAACACTGTAGGACCACACAGAGGGGACAAAGGTAGTTCTGAGGGTAGAGATGTTATTCAAACCTTGACAGCAGATGAGCCTGTCCAGAAGGAGAGGAGGCCTTGGTGACAGGGATGCTGGGAAGAAACCACACTGCTCACTGACAAGTCTGCACCCCATGGATAGCACCATGAGAGCATCGTCAGGGAGAGTGCTATACAGGGCAAGATTTCAGTATGTCAATATATAGGTTACAGTGTCCAGTTGGATGGGGCCAGTAGGGTTGAGGAAAAGTTAAACATCTCTTTAAATCTCAAAGAGCTTGGTGCTAGGGAGATGGCACAGAGAGTGACCGGGCATGCTACCAAACTTGATGGCTTGAGTTCAGTACCCAGGGGAACTATGCAGTAGAGGGAGAGAATTCATTCTTCCAGGTTGTCCTCTGACCTCCACATATTGTGGCACACAGGCACAAGTTTCTTCCCCCAAGTTTAGATGGGTTCATAAGGGATACAATTTGTATTATAAAACTTTTGACTTAGGTAGACAATCTGTAATTTTTCCATAGCTGTGAAGTTTGAAAATCTTGTTGTGTGTATGGAATTATAGAGTCTACACACACACACACACACACACACACACACACACACACACACACACACACGAGCCTTGTTTTGTTGTCTTTTGTTTTTTAAATGCATCTGGGGTTCTACTCCTTTAGAGGCCAGCAAAATCAAAAAACAATCTTTCTTTTAGGATGCTATGGAGTCAGTTATGGAGAATAGCATTCTGTAATCTTCTTAACTAGAGACCATTTATATATCCTGCCCTGACACTTCCATAGCAACTTATAAACTTTTAAAAAGGCAGTTCTGGAGAACACTGAAATATCATCTTCCTAAGCTTTCTGAATGGGGTCTGTGACTATCTGATCTTAGTTGCTTGGATTAAACTCTTTTTGCAAGGTAGATGCCCTTCTGAATGGTCAAAGGGCTTTCCCGTTGAACTTGGAACCTTTGAGATGGCCAGACCATCTTCATTTGTTATTTTGTTGTTGTTGTTCTTGTTTGTTTTTTGTATGTGTGCATGTATACAAATGTGCACCATGGTTTCACTATATAGTCCTGGATGTCCTGGACAACACTCTGTAGGCCAGGCTGGCCTCAATCTCATAGAGATTCACCTGCCTTTGCCTCTCAAGTGCTAGAATTAAGGTGTGAGCCAGCATGCTCTGCCCTGTTACTGTTATATACATTGAACTCCACACATTGCCATTTTGTTAGCAAATCGTCTAGTCAATTCCTGACCAAAAGGCAAAACAAGGCATAAAGCTTACAACTTGCAGGTAGGAATAACTAACTATTCCGCTTACATGTTTAAGTCAGTGAGACATTTGTGATATGCCCTGAAGTCTTATAGAACTTCAAATAAATTTAGCAACTTGCAAAAGGGATAACTGTGTCATTTAAATATCCAAGTCAGTGGAGAATTTGTGACATCCTCCAACATCCCAAAGCACAATTTAGTCAACAAATCCCTGACACTTGCAACCACGGACCCCTCCAAGCTATGCTTTGCTTTACCACTAAGTCCCAAAGTTGATGTCTCACTGAAGAACCTGACTCTGAAGGATCTCATTCATAGGTTCACAGTTTGCATTGATTTGCTGATGAAAAAAATCTCCAACATATGAGAATTTTTCTTGCAAAGGGGAAATGGGTATCCCTGAGCTAGATAAACCCTGGGATTTCAAATAACTCTGCTCTTCAGTGAGTTTGAAACCTTTTGGAAACTTATCTTGTCCTATCAGATGCAATGAAGGAATCATCTTTGTTATCATCCAGTCCTGGCTATATTTGGAATAATGTATGAAATTTTTACAATTTCTTCAGGAAAGACGAGTGTAACAGGCTGAGTCATTTTATGAGAATATATTATTTTATGACTCAAATCTTTATTTAAGGGGAGCATTAAATACAACATCAAACAGTCAGTGTAATCATCATTACAGCGGAGCCGAATTTTATAATAAATCTCTCCCGTGGTTTCCTGGGACACTTCCCTTGCGAGACTGAATTTCACTGAGCTTTTGGTAGCACTTGCTCAGGAAAAGGATGTCATTGTTAACCACCAGCACCATTTCAATTATTAAAATGTTTCAGAAATTACCTGCAGAAAGTTCAGCTTCATTTAAAAACGTATGTACCATTCCTTGAGGGTGGTAAAGAAGGCCCACTGGCTGCCTGTTCTCACAGGATCTGTTGATATGACTGGCCCACAAGAGTCTGACCACTAACTTATTGAGTAAATGCCCCTGGGGAGGAAGGGCATGTGGTCACACTTGAGGAAAGACGTTACCACACCATTCCCTCCATGGAATTAAAAACTGATCAGGGCCCTAAAGCTTTATCAAAGGTAATTGGAAATTTAAAATGTAAAAATAACAGTCCTGTCAGCACTAGACAGTTGCTAATAAAGTTAAATACTAGATCATTTAAATGAATAAATTATAAGTAGAAATGGAAAGGTAGGTAATCTCAACCCCGAACTGTCATCTCTGATAATCCCCCCCCCAAAAAAATCTGACTTATGGACAGAATAAATAATTTTCTTACTTGGTGGTAAAGACTAAAGCTAACAGATCAAGTCACCAAGTTCACAGCTGTTCACAGAATGCCCTTCCTCACACCTCCAAATCAGTTTAATCTTTAAATTATTCTCCCCCAAAAAAGAGCCACTAACTCAACTCCCTCTTGCTCTCCACATGTCTTAATGCTGTTGTCCATTAGATTTTTTAAGAAAAATCAAAGCTGCCTCCCTGATGTTTATTACTGAGCATGTGAGCTGTGAGAAATTAATTAGTAAAACACAGCTGAAACTTTTCATTATAAGTATATTTTTAAATTTGACTTTACTTTATGCATACAGGTATTTTGCATGCCTAGTGTCAGTGGAACCCAGAAGAGGCTGCCCCTGGAACTAAGAGTTAAGGGCAGTTGTGTGCTTCTATGTGCTGGGAATTGAACCTGGGTCCTCTAGAAAAGCAGTGTGCTCTCTTAACTTTTAAACCATCTATTCAGCCCATTAAATACATTTTGTTAAATGAAATGGATATGTATGCTTTCTTTTTTTCTAAAGCATGAAACCTTCGTTTTGGATTTAGAAATGATTAAATTGGTTACTGGAGGACTGAGAGAGCGAAGCTAGCCGAAAGCACAGAGAGCACTTACCCTGAATGATATAATAAAAGTGAGAGCTTTGAGCCGGAGGACGGTAATGGAAACATAGCTACTGTTAAAAACTTAACAATTAGCCAAGAGTGGGAGCCACTGCCCTATTGAATATGTGACCTTGGACTCCAACCAATTATGAAGACCCAAAGCAGCCAGCTAACAAAGCAATTACAATGGGAGTCAAACTATTAAGGAGCCAAGAGTTCAGTGGCTTTATGTGCCTGCCAAGGTATCCCTAGAATGCCATGTAATAGGAATTGAATAATACTGAGTCCCACATGGTGGTTTAAAGCAGGTTATGGTATGTTCCAATCCAGGCAAATTTTTCATTTTGATGACTGTAGGAGTGGTTATTTTATTTTTGTATGTACTTTTACATTTAAATTGAAATAACCATTAGCATTAAATTGTCAGTGATTTAGCTGGCTATAAACTTGCAACTAAGTACACTTGGAGTTCTCTGTCTCTATCTCTGTCTCTCTATCTCTGTAGGTGTGTCTGCCTCTATCTCTTTGTCTCTGTCCTCCCCCACCCCACTCTCTCTCTCTCTCTCTCTCTTTCTCTTCTCTCTCTTTCCCTCTCCCCTCCCTTATTTGCTTGCTCTCAGGTAAATTTTACCACCTGATATTTCATGCTAAGCATAGCTCATGCAGGAGATGAAAAGCCACGAGGCATAGCAAACATCACAAGGCCAGTACAATTTCTTGTTTATAAAGAAAAACAAGGAACATACGTTAAGTAGAAAGGTGCTGGTTGAGAGAAATTTTAAATGCCTTCGAGTTAAAACCATCAGGGATCAGAAAGCGGAAGGCAAATTCTAGAGGCCAGTACACCAAGGGAAGAGGCTGATGAATTGCCTCTTGCACATTTTAATTAAACTATCATCTTGAGAATTTTTTTTGAGTGTGTATTGATTTACACAGTACTTTAAAAAGCCCATCCCATCCCCTCCCTCTTTTGAATACTACAGCTTTGTGCCTTCAGCTTGACTCTATGAAAAGAAATTACTTTTCTTTGGAATTGTTATGAAGGGAGGGGGAAACAAATGGGTGGACATGTTCTCTTCTCCTCTGCAACATGTTTAAGTTTCAAACTGTTCATATAATTATGCTGGCATGTATTTCTCCCTGGCTCTAGTCATGCAGAAAAATTTTAAACATGAGGAGTTGGACAACTCTAATGTGGTGTAAAATCTACTTACGCATTGTATTTCTTTCAATATTCGTTACCAACAGTATGCACATTGTTAAAATTAAAAGAAAATGTTAGCTTTCTGCCCTAATGCATTTATGTGATACACATCGCTGCCAAATATTTTATTAACATTGAAAATGGGAAGTTTGAAAATAATAGAAATGTTAGATACAGGGTTGGCTTTGAGCAGAGGTGACAGTGACAGCCATCTAATAGTAATGGCTACTTCCATGGCCCAGACTGTGATGGTACTTAGCCAATGGGAATTAATTACCTAATACCATAAGGGATCTATTATTCTTAGTTCTTCTGTATGCAGGAGTAAACTGAGGCAGAGTTTGAGGAGATCTCTTGAGAAGCATTGGGAAGTAAGGACTGAGCGACACCTTTACGACTGTCAAGTCCTGTGTGCAAGCTTAGTTGCAGTGGTAAAATTCTCTTTTGATCACCTCTGGTAAAGTGAAGATTTATGTCTTCAAATTTCTTCATTCTTTCCTATCTTTATCCATTCTTACCAGAACCCTGAAACAAATGGTTAATAAAGGGTAAGAAGAATCCTTAGCTCTACTGTGTGGGCTTTGTTCAAGGGATTGCTTCTTTCTCAGATGTCAACTGCAAAAATACATAAAAAAGTATATGTCCTGTAAGAACTGGAAAGTGGTTGTTGGGGGAAATAGAGAATTCTCCAGGATCTGTCTGTCTTTCTGTCTGCTTACCTAACATCTGACTGTCAATCATCTTTCATCTATTTATCATATATATGATATTTTTATGATATATGATATATATTTTTTTCCAGAGTAGACTGTGCTTGTTAGTAGTAGACTCTGAAATAGTAACTTTCCAGGGTAGTTTTCCTACACTGCAGCCCCTATGGAAGATTGAGTTGTTTTGATATAAGATCACCAATTGAGCTCAAGCTACCCACCTAACTTCCACAAGCAAATAAAACTGGAAATGATGCCTTTCAGGATAACTTCAGGACTCACTCTAAAACAGGATAGGCTGTCTTCACTCAGACCTGTATCCTTAGGTCTGTTCCTGCATGGCCTCTTGCTGAAACCCTAATTTGCCATCTCAGAACCTCTGCTGGGTCCTAGGGTTCTTCTGAGAAAGCAATGAAACCATGAAAGCCAGTACCAAGAGAAGCATAAACATGTGTACATGAACAAACATGCTACCTTGTCTCTCCACTCTTGCTGACCTTCCATGGACCCTCAACTGACAAAACCCAAAAACAAATGAACAAAGCAAACAGCCACCACAACACAAAAGAAACTCCTAGTAAGTTTGATGGAAATATGTTAACTAACCTTAAAAAAAGACCATAATCAGTATTCCTCCTTTTGTTGGTGGTTGAATTTTAAATTAATTGAATTTTTAAAATGGCAACAGATGGTTCTCATTTTATTAGATTTTAAATTCATAAAAATTATGAGCTGTACCTTTTGGCTTGTTCTGTCTGGTGCAGAGCCTCTCATAGGCCAGAATATTCTATATGACTCCAGAGGCCACCCGTTAACACTGTGCTTGGCACCTTCAAAGCTATGCAGCTCAACAGCTCTGAACAAAGCCTGACTCATTACAGACAGTGAGTGAGTTCACACACCATAATGGTTCAGCTAAGAGCCCACCAGCGTTAGTATAATACCATTTCTGTCATTGCTTATCTCTCCATGTTAAATGGTGTGTGTGTGTGTGTGTGTGTGTGTGTGTGTGTGTGTGTGTGTGTGATCTGTGTAGGTAGGTAAGTGGTAGGTGGGTAGGTAAATATAGTATATGCCTAAATAGCAATAAACTTTGAGGAGTGTCACTATCCCACACAAGCTCTTCTTAGGTGAGTTTTATGCTAATCAGGTTCTTCAACGCCACCCTTTCAATAATTTGTAAGCACCTTAGAGCCCAGCTCTGTGAAATGTCTCATTATCTGTGGATCTGTCTATTCATTTGTTTATCAGTTCACCTATCTGTAGAAATTTTAAATGGTGTAATAACTTCAAGAACAGTGACACTAATGTAGTATTAGATTAAAAGAACGTTACTTTATATGGGCGTAAATGTAATTTAGAGGCACTTAGAGGAAACTCCATACTTAGCATGATTCTTGGCCACAGCAGACAGGTTGATCCCACTCATTTTGGGATTGCTAATTTGCCGTTAATTAGGAAGATTGATTCTGTTCTGTGGTGCACTGGCCCAACCCTAAATGCATTTTTCTGGTTTCTGGGGCACTTTGCTGGCTGCCATTGTCCTTGCAAATGGGTGACTAGATGCCACTTGGCCTCACAAAATTGAAGAGCTTTCAGACTTCTAGAAAGCAAGGATTAGCATTTTAAAATTTAATTTATGTTATAAAGCAAAGACTGCTGTTATTTTAAACAAGCTTCTGCTTTATTTCATTTCTTATTGGTTTAGGTTGCTACAGAAAAGCAGTGCTCTGAATGGAAGAGTTCATGAAGGAAATGTTTTTGTTACTAGAATCATTCACTATTTTTTCAAGGTGGCAGGACACAGAAACCATAGAGGTTTTGCTGTTCTGTATAAAATATTTATTTTAAAGCATTTTCTGTTTGTCTTGCCTGTGATATTGTGTTTCCTTTTCTTTATACTCTCTTCTTTTGGCAGATGACAAATTTTAATCATTTGACTGTTTGTACAGGCAATTACTTCAACTAAGACTGAGTTATATTCCCCTTATTGGAATGAAGTTGGGGAATCTATGGAAACTAGTAAAAGATAAACTCCTAAAAATGTTTTCAAACATTATCATTAAGAATGGGCTGAACTAATGCAGAAGCAAATATGGAGCCTGGGAAGTGTGGAGGGAGCCACGTAACCACTGCAGTTTTGATGCCCACCATCACCAGAAAGACAATTCAGGCAACTTTGAACCACATTATTTATTTTAAA
The DNA here is from genome assembly GCF_011762505.2 of Arvicanthis niloticus. NCBI lineage: Eukaryota > Metazoa > Chordata > Mammalia > Rodentia > Muridae > Arvicanthis > Arvicanthis niloticus. Next base: position 87,326,414 of record NC_047659.1, on the reverse strand, counting down.
GTGATGGAAACTGGATAGTCACAGCAATATAAGGATCAAGGGGCTGCAGAGGTGGCTCAGAGGTTATGATCACTGGCTGTTCTTTCAGAGGACCAATATTCAACCTACAGGGCAGCTAACATCTGTAACTGTAGTTCCAGTCCAGACTGTCTTCTCGACTTCCTGGGTACCAGGCATATCCATGGTACATAGACATTCGTGAAACAACATCTATACATATAAAATAACAAAACAAAAATTTTAAAAGGATCCAATTTCACTTACACACTTCATATGCTACAAAATGCAACAGACAATGTAGCTGTGTCTTCACTTACAGAAAGCTGTACGTATGTATGATGAACATAGCTGAACATTACACAGATATTTACACTTGAAGTCCTCATTGCACCTAAATCTGACTTCACCCTTTAGCAACCTTAATATTTTGGCAAATATTTTTTTCAGCAGAATATGGTGAAAATTATCTTGATGAGCTGCTTTTAAATATGCTAAAAATAATCTCAGAACAAAATGAATTTAAAAAGAAAAAACTAGAGCAGAACAGCATGAGAATGAGAGATGCTACACAAATGAGTACTCTGGGGTCTTGTCTGACGCCAGGAATTAAACCCTGGCCCCATCCATCCAGGTGAGTGCTGTATCACTCATTTCTACTGCCAGCCCAAAGAAGGTCTTAAGCACATATATCTGTCCTTTTTTAGCCATCTGGCAGTCTGGTGTGGTTAAGAGGGGATAGTCTGTAGCCTAGGTGACCTCTGCTGGCACTAGGGGCTCTTTGGTACTTGGTGCCTTCTTTCTATTTCTGGGTATCTTTAAATGTTTTCTAAAATAATTCATTGTGAAATCCACTCAACTTATCTCCATGACTTCCAGTCTATAGATGAATGTGGACCTTTCTGTAGCTTCCTCTTGACAACCATAATTCTGCTGAGTTGTTACTTTCACCTGTGTGTGTATATGTTTATTAAGTCCAAACTGACCATTAAATACAATTGGAGGCTCAGTTTGTTACTGCTCTCAAAACCACATGCTGGTCTGTCCACACTTGGGTATGGTGTATCTACCATTGCACAGTCACATAGCATGGTGCAGAGACATAGGCCAGGTACAGTTTATCCAAGGGTAGGATACCCGCTGTTCTCAACAAAGCTTCCAATTGAGAATCAAACATGAATGTTAAAGCCACAGAGTTCTTACATTAACTGCTTAAAAATTGGATACATTTTCCTTTTCGGGAAAATTCTTGAGCCCTTAACACAACCAGAACAGCCCACATAATGCTTCTCTAAATGTTATTTCAAATATTAGAACTGTATCTTCCTTCCTTCTACAATGTTAGGGGAGAGATTAAAATGAAAAATGAGGGGGATGATTGAATGTACTAGGAAGTTCATTCTCCTTACCTCTTAGAGGAGCCCACCCCAGGCAGAGCTAATAATTTTGATTCTTTCTAAGGGCTCTACCTGTACCCTCTTTTGGTCTCTCCCTATCTCCACCCACCTATTACCATCCCACCAAGTCAAGCCAGTGAACTCCAGTAGTAGAAAAGAATGAGACATATCTTCATCTGTTCTTACATTGGTATTAACTGTTTGCATAGACCTGTACCTGGGAGCCCGGGGTTACAAATCTGTCATGAAATAATGCCTTGCTCCAGATACGATTAAGGCAGAATGGTGGTCTTTGGCAAGGACCGCAGAAAAACAAGTCTTGTTACTATTGTTTCAAATGGCTGTATCTGTTCTCTTTCTATTCCTAGAAAATCCTTCTGGATCTTTCTATATACAGTGACAGATTAATAGTTATCATTATTTAGCAGGTGCTACTGAGTGACTTTCAGGAATTTCCTATCCCTTTCAAAAGTGATTTCTCACACTGCTGTTTGTTTTGTCGATTTTCCCAGGCTCCTTATCGCTCCTCATAATGAAGCATCTTCACAGAGGTGTTTATTGAACTTGTAAAATAATGACAGGGAACTGTCACCAATAGTTTGATTGCTCCATAGCTTCTAATAAAAATAGTGAGTGTTGTGGCAAAATAGTCCTTTAAAAGAATAAACAGAGTGCATAGGCACCCACAGTCACAGCAGAGGCAGGTGGATCTCTGTGAGCCTGAAGGCCAGCCTAGTCTATGCAGTGAGCTCCAGGCAAAAGATAAAAAAAGACAGAATAAACAAACAAATATATAAATAAATCCTGGCTAGTTCTAAATATTTTTCTAGCAGTTATTTTTCCCTTCCTCTAAGCCTTTGTTCAGGTTGTTGTTAATCAAGCAAATAAAATTAAACATCTGAGTTTTATAAAGTGCCACTGAGTCAATAGTGTTTGCTGTAGGGTTTTAAGTATACAGAACATGACTTTTTACCGTCATTCTAAACATATGAATGAATGGATGAATGAATGAATGAATGAATGAGTGAATGAATGAATGAATGAATGAATGGAACAGAACAGGTATTGTTTTTTCTGGAATTGAGTTAACATGATACCCCTCCCTTGGGCACTTCCAATATACTCTATTGTTTCTTGTATTAAAATACTGGAAACAAGACCCTTCATCCTTCTCATTGATACATTTCTCAATCGTGGTTTTGAAAAAGACAAAAGGTGCTGTGGGCATCACGATGCTGTGAGGGAAGTATCACATGTGGTGGGCTCATTCTGGCTTCCTGAAATGGTACTTAATGCCTCCAGTCAAAAATCCATAAGGGATGAGGGTACATAGTACAGCACTCGCCTAACGAGTGCTAGGTCCTGGGTTTATCTCCAGCATTCCTGGAAAGATGGATATGGTCTAGAAATTTGAATAGATGATACACATCTACCACCTTGGGTTAATCCCACCTCAGGCGTACTTTCTTTCTCATTTCTCAGTTGGATCCCCCCCTTTCGTTTTTTTTGTTGTTGTTGTTTTGTTTTTTTTTTTTTGTTTTTTAACCTGCCCACTCTTGCCTCCTCCCAGGTCTCCTTCTTAGCTCCCTCTGAGCCTGTCTTTTGAGATGGTTCCCCCCTCTTCCCTCATACCACTTATTTCTGTGCCTCTGGTTTCAATGCCAATTTTCATCAGACTCCCTCATACCTCATCAGGCCCTTCATGTTGGGTGGAGGTGGGGGCAGGAGGAGGCTCTCCACAGGATTGGCAGGCCTTGCAAATCTTTGGGCTGCTGTAATAAAATCTCTAGTTCCTGAGATTTATGAGGTCAGATGCATGTAGAAGAGAAAGCACCTACAGTTCATGAAACTGTAAAGAATGCCAAGTGCATAGATAGGAAGAAAAGATGCCCAAAAGCCTGACAGCTCATATCTTTGCCAATCTGGTTTGCATTTTCTTTCATTTATCATCCAGGTATCGCAGGTATTCAAATGGCCAATCCCAATGCTGTGTGTGTGTGTGTGTGTGTGTGTTTCTTTTTAAAGCTCTCGAGATATCAGTTTACATAATTAATAGAAATATACCAGCAGGTGACTGTAATGTGATTATAAAGTACAGTCCTGGCTGTTGGGGTGTATTGAATACTTTTAAATGAAATATGCAGAGTGTGTGTACGCACGCAATGTGTCTAAATTAATGCAGCCTTTCCAATCAGCCAGAAAGAGAGAAAGGATGTAAATTGCTAGCATGTGTTGTTCAAAATGCAAAAGTAGGGAAGCAATATTGATCTGTGCTTTAGATGTTTATTTACATCAGTTGCACGGCGTTAAGATGTCTGGCCATAATTATCAAGACCTGCCCACCTGTCAAACCGCAATTGGGTTATTTCTCCCATTGTCTTCCAGCAGTAAATCTTCAGGTCAGGATGGGCATTAGACAAATGGGGAAGGCGACTTTCCCAGAACATGTAATTCATTATGGAAAACAGGTGCCTGCTGAAGATTTTTGCTTTAATGCAGACATATTTTATTATTCATAAAATATTAATGCGAGTAGTCACTACCAGACTTGTGTGAATTGTTTTCATGTAAAAATTTCAGTTTCAATATGAAGAGAGGAATTGTAAGGATTCTCTCAACCTTGCTTTTTTTTTTTTTTTTTTTTTTGAAAGAAGGTAAAGGAGGAAAAAAAAAATCATTCCATAAATAGTTTCATTCCCTTGCTCTCCCAAAATAGGTTCAAAAAACGACCCTAGCTTCCATTTCGTAATGTGTGAAAATCAGTCTTCTTTAATGTTGTGTGTGGTGCATGTTCGGTCCAGGGACAACCTTGTAGGAGGGACAGAGTGACCTTTCAAGAAAAAAAATGAAATGAAATATACTTTCATTTTCCAGAAATATGCATGCAAGTAAAAATTTGACAGCCTGGAAGAACATAAGCAAATATATCTTTTTATTTGAAGATAAAAAGAAGCGGGGCTGGAGAGGAAAGGGAAAAACCTGTGAAAAAAACGCATGATGCCGTTTTTACGAATAAGCAGCTTAATGTATCTTGGCATCCACAGTAAGCCTTGTAGGAGCTCAAAGTGCCTCAGGCAATCTGTGAGCAGAATAGCAATTTTATTACTTTGTCATTAAACCAATTTCACAGCAGTATTGTTTGTTAATGAGCAGCGGCAAACGAGGGAAGATGTCACACACTGGAATAGCAGGGAGATTTGTGACCCAGACTCACAGCTCTAGGATGGAAAGACCACGGCTATAAAAAAGGAAATACTTTGGGATGAAATGCAAAGTCTATACAGCAGAGCTTGTGTTTATGAGCTACCATTTTGCTAAGGGCTGTGAGAGAAATAAAGGTCTAGAAATATGCAGTTAAAACAGGGCCTATAAAATTAAAACCAAATTAAAGTACAGCAGCGGATTACTGCACAGACTGTACTCGACAAAATATATTTTAAGTGATGAGGTGAAATCTAAATCAGTTTTGTTTGAATTTGGTTGATATTTATGAAATTCAATAAAAAAATTTTTTTTGTTTTGTTTTGGAAAAAAAGAAATCTAACCAAAGTAGCTGCCTCATCCATTCTTTCTGGTCTCTGAGCTGTAAACATGCATCATTTGGGGGAGATTCCACTTGCCAATTCTTAAATAATTAGCAACTTCTGATTCATGGGATGCACCCCTCTCTCCAGCCAGCCTCCTCTGTTACTTTTTGTCTTCCTAAGGACGTTGCACGTGTGTAATAAACACTCAGGCAGAGCCCTGATGGGCTGGAGGAGGACCATGAATCAAGTGCCCCTGGCATGGCATGAATTGAGCTCATCATTTGATAGGGCCTTCCCTTTCTCTCTCTCTCTCTCTCTCTCTCTCTCTCTCTCTCTCTCTCTCTCTCTCTCTTGCATTTCTTTACATATTTCTATTCCTTTCCTTTTCTCTTGTATCATCATCATCATCATCATCATCATCATTTGAGCCCTGGATGCCCATACAAAGAATTTGGGAGGCAGCCTTGAGGGGTAGAAGAAACAGTGCCAGGCAGGCATGTTGCTACATCCCTGCAAGGCACCCTAAGGTGAACCTATTGCCCATACTGTGGCTGTGCCTACATAGAGAAGAGAGTAGATCTAGGAACACACATATTCCAGGAAGGAACAGGAGCATAGGAGCCTGGGAGGAAATCCAATATGGTGACCAACCCAGAATTATATTTCCATTTACAGAGGAGATTTTAAAATAGGGTCTGAACTTGGTGTTGTAACACTGGCCTCAAATCCTACTAGCTACACGAGAGAAACAAAAGCAGGAGGACCATAAGTTGCAGACCAGACAGGGCTATAGATCAGTCTGGGCAACTTAGTAAGGCTCTATCTCAAAGCAAAACATGAGCCAAGGATAGGGGGTGCAGGTCAGTGGTAGAATACATGACTCACATGTAGAAGGTCCTGGGTTCCATTCCCAGAATAAAAACTCGGGTTGTCAGACATTGCTGCTAAGCCATACCATTCTTCGTTGGGGACCCTAATCTATTTGAGGTTGTGTCTGGGCTTTGATGCTGAAATGCCCAGGACCATATATGTCCTTCTTCCACAGGGTAGGCCCAATAGCTTTACGGCCTGGGCTCATGACTAGAGAAGATCAAGTGTGGAACATTGGGGATTAGGCTGTAGCAAGGCTGAGTACGTAAGTGTCCTAAGCTCCGGCTCACTCGGCTGCCTTTATAACTTGGTTTGATGGGTTCTATTAAGGTGTTTTCTTAATTTTTAGACTTGGTTCAGTTCTGCTAGACAGCAGGACCTTTGCTTTCTCTTCTGATGATTTCTTAAGTGATTTTAGGAGTTAGAACGGAACACTCAGGGCCATGGTTCTCAGCATGAGCACAGTGATGGTAGTTCAGCTTTAAGACTGTTTTCTGCCTGACAGGGCAGGACCCCCAGACAAATCACTGGCTGGCTCTGTGGTAGTTGGCAGCCATTCAAGACTGGTCTTGTGCCAGGAGTATTACTAGATAGCCAGACAGATCAATTCACTTTTACATTGCCGCCATTATTTATAGCCCCACTGTATATCCACTCTTGCTTATGAAGTAATGATTAGCAAATACAGTACACATAAAACATGTGCATTTGTTCTGGAAAGGGTTTTCTCCTGCTGATACTGCAGATACTGTCCCAGGTCACAGAACCTTCAAAAGGATTTAAAGGGCATGTCTTGTGTAGCATTTGTTCCTTTAAAAATGATGCTTCTTTCCCTAGTTCTGAGTAATTGAAGAGGAGAGAAAGGTTTTTTCCTCCTTCCTTGTGTTGCACTGAATTCTCTGTATCTCCTGTTCCCACACGTGCTCCAGCCAAACCTGTGCAGAGGGAAGTTGCATGGTACAGCCGGCTATTTCAAATGACTGGTTTTGTGCTTTGTCCAAGTGAGGAAAAAAAAAAATAGCCTGTATGGGAGGGGATCTGGGATGGGATTTCTCTGGTGCTGGGGAAACCTGAGCTGACTAGGTGGAAGACACTGGCTCCCAGGTTTGTTTGTGCTTTATTCTTTCTCTTTGGAGCATATGATCTATAGTCACATGCTTCTGGGGCATGCAAAAGAATCTCCTCTCTAGTGCTGATCTATGAGTGTGTGTATGACCATTACTAGGTTAATGTATTTGGAGATATGTCCACTCAGCTCACAGTCCGTGATTGGAGAACATCCCACAGCCTGGATTGTGGAAGGTGGGGACAGTGCCGCCTTTCCTTGAGAATATATGGTGGCCATAAAGTAGTTATTTAGAAGCCTGCATTCTGTAGCCTGGAATCAAACCCACACATTGATTAAGTCATGTTTTCCTAGCAGAATGAACATATATAGTGAGAAGATAAAAAAGAAAGAAAGAAAACCATTTAGGTTAGAACAATGCTGTTAGGGAGAAAAAGTAAGTCAGAATGTGGGGACATCAGGCTATTGGCACAGTGCTGGACTGTCACTGCTTTCTCCTTGGTTCACAATACAATGGAGACAGTTGTAGAAACCTCTCATCACTATGGCAAGTGAGTGAGTCCACATCTTATGTTGTGTGGATAGCATGTTTTCTTTCTGTATCAGCAGACAGAATTGTGATGTATTTCCTAAGAATATGGCCATTGCATAAAAGGTATGTTTTTGTTGTTTATTTCTGGAGGAATTTCTAGAGCTTTCATAATTTGTTATTATATTAAAGACCTCTAGCTCAGTAGGACATTTTTCTTTGCCTTTTTATTTTTGTGACAGCGTTTGATGTATCCAAGCTAGCCTCAAACACTCCAACCTTGAACCTCTGATCCACCTCTTTACCTCTCAGATGATGGGGTTCCAGGCTTGTGCTTCAAAATCTGATGTATTGAACCCAAGGCTTCCTTCATACTAGTCAACCACCTTTCCGATGGTCTACACATCCAGCTGTGACCTACATCATTTAAAACATTGTATAGAAAGTTTCCATTACATGGGGGAGAAACTACCACTCCCAGCCCCTTTTAAGAATTTGTCTTGGTTATACCCTTTTAAGTGAATTTCAATAAAACTCTTCATACATACAAAAAAGAATGCTGTGAGTTAAAGTGTAGATGGAGATTGGGGAAACCCCTTGTTGTTCTTTACTCCAGAGCCTCTCTACAGCATCATTTTATGCTCATTTGCATTTGATTCTCCCATCAGTCCTATTAAGCAGACAAAGCTTAAATCTCTATTCCCTCCTCATGGGTGAAGAAATGTCAGCTTGTTCAGGCTTTGAGGATTGTTCTCTGTATGATCAGGGATAACCCTTTCCTGGACCAGAACTAAGGTTTTCTGATCTTCTGGTCTTCTTCACCACTTCAGGCTTTTCCCAGATGCTCCAACATCCTACAGAAAGTGTTCCCGCTTGTTTTTTTGTTTTTTTTGTTTTTGTTTTTTTTTTAGACAGCAAAGGCAAACTTACCAAATGAAAGAGGTATTCTTTAGTCAAAATGGTATGTAAGTGTTTGTCCATTCTATTACACTGTTGGTACAGAAAACCCTTTAGACAGCCTCTCCATTCTTAGGGACAATCTTTCCTACAGCTAAGCTTCCTCAGGGCACTCTGTTTTTAAATTCCCATTTCTCTGGCTTTGGCTATCTGTAGCACCTCATGCTTTTCAGTCTGCACTTGTGTGTCTGTTTCTATCAGGTAGTGTTGTCATCTGTGTGAATTCTGCTTGGCAAGGGTGGTCTGGTTTCATTTTCCTTGGCAATGTTGAAAGGTCACTGGGATAGCAGTGTCCACAGTGTATGGTAAGTGTGGAGGTTTTGGTCACTTGTGCTGAGGAATAGGCTGTGGAAATCACCCAATAGGTAGAAGCATCTAGACCTCTTCCTACTTTAGACCAAAAAGTAGAGAACAGCTAAAACACTGAGTAGAAGTCAGTCGTCTATTACTTAAATTATAGCAAAAAAATCTCACTGACTCTTCTTTGGCAATGACATAACCATCAGTTTATTCACATTGTTCGAAATCACAAAAGGGCAAACAGTACCAAGGAGAGTGAGTCTGGATATAGTTAGTGACTGCTACAACAAGCTGAGCTGGTGTCACACGCACTCGTGTTCTGCTGGAATGGAGCCTTTCTTGTGGTCTTTCCCAAGCTTCTTTTGGTCTTGTGACAGAGGTAATCCATAGGGCTTCCAGGTAATCTGAGTTATTTCACAGCTGTCTCAGAATGTGCTCTTTGTTCATACCTAAAGGGGCAAATAGCCTTTAGAAACTTACCCAAGGTGCTTCTGCAGTGGTATTTAGCATGGGCCAAGTTCTAGCAAGCTTTATGTATCATTTTTGATTGATTTATAAAAACTGATTTGGCTGTTCACAGTTGAGAGTGAGCAGAGGTGTCTCACTCTGATTCCTTTAAAAATTTCTGTCACCTACCCACCCCTACCTACCTACTCCTGCCTTTCCACAGAGAGTTGTCAGGTTTGCAGTTCCATCCTAAACTGAGAATAGTGACTTCTATCAGTTTATCCTTCTTAAAAATAACGACTGGATCAGTGAGTAATCTCCAAATGAAGTTAACCCCAGAACACAGGCAATTCCGAGAGCTGAGAACACAGGCAGCTCTCATCCTACATCAGACTTATTGTTCCACTCTCTCCATTTGAGGGAAAGGGGGAATGGGTGTTTTCATCTGGCAAAGTAACCGTGGGGTCTGCTCTTCCAAATATGTGGTTCATGTTCAAAGTCATCAACCAGAATGTGCTGAGGTATTTTATCAGTCCTGTGTCTCACCTTTGCCCCTGGAAGCTCTCTGGGGATTAAAAAGTAGCAGTAAGTGGTTACCAAAGAACATAACGGGTTTCTGAGTTTTTCTGAAATTTTAATCTCCAGCCTCTCTGCTTGCTTTTAAGCACCAATACCCGTGTTTCAATGCAAAATAACTTAAAGAACAAGAGAGAACATATATGTTAGTCTCATATGCCTAAATATTTGGTTAAATAATTTATAAGCTTTAAATAAAGATCCACTCACTGTATTTATGCCTATCCGTGCCACCGTGGGAAAGGAAACAGAACCTCAGAAGACAGACTGAACAAAAGGCCTTAAATTCAGGTGTCACACTCACTACTTTGTTCCATGTTCCACTGGGGCATTGTAGATTAAAATATGAAATGAAAACAAACAGCACAGATACATTCTAAAACCACTCTCCAATGTTCAAGTGAGAGATGTAAGTTCCATGCATGGATCACTGTAGGCAGGACCTGGCCATTACTCAGAATTGGTTTAGCAGTATTGAAGACTTTTCTATCTACCCTTCCAAGACTTAAAAAAAAAAAAAAAAAAAATCATCAAACCTTATAATCTTTCAAATATGCTCCCAGTCATTAGCTGAATATGAATTTTTTTTTTTTTTTTTTTTGAGACAGGGTTTCTCTGTGTAGCCTTGGCTGTCCTGGAACTCACTCTGTAGACCAGGCTGGCCTCGAACTCAGAAATCTGCCTGCCTCTGCCTCCCAAGTGCTGGGATTAAAGGTGTGCACCAACACCGCCCGGCGAAATTTTTACATTAATTGTATGGTGTTGGTGGCATCTCTCATCTGTAGCTGAGAAATGGTAAATTGGAGAGAGAAGCCAGTCACAAAGCTAAGGAATTGTAAATGAGGGATTTATGTTTACCTCCCAATTTCAACCCAGGAACTTTTCTACAAAGCACATAAGAGCACCTATATGGCCTGTGCATTTGTTTAAAGGTCTCCCCAGTCTGATATCTCTTCCCTCTCATGCTTCTTATTTCCTGCTATTAGAATCCTTCAAGGAGGGACGAAAGGTCCCCTGCATCCTTCCTTCTCGCCCATGTTAGCTTCATCCTTGCTGCATGCTCACAAGGACTCTTGTAACACTAAAACTCTGTTGCCCGATGTAGTCTCTTCACTGAAACCCCAGGCTTTCTGAGACTAAGTGCCAAGAGGAAAGTAAAACAGCAAGCATTTCTTTGCAGGATGGTTCAGATGTGCCCCAGTAATTCTCAGGTAATGGCCTGATACTTTACAATGCAGATTGGCATTCACAATTCATCTTCGGGTCAAAGCTTCATAGCAGATCTCGTAATTCCCATGTTACAGCTAAAGTGATTTAAACACCTTAAGAGTTAGAGAGTTTGTCCCAAACCTTACTATAGTGGCATCATCAGAGTTCAACCCTACCTGTTCACTACCTGTGCTTTCTCTGGGTTACTACATCCTTTGTTTCCAACTAAGCTTAGAGACCTATTGGACATGTAACTAATCTCAAAGTTAGTGCTTTTCTTTCACTTTGCAAGTATGTAACCCCCCCTATACAAGTTCTTTCTCTTTGTGTTTCCCGAAGAAGACCTGAGCACTCTGCCAAAGAGACAGCAGACACTGAACAAATATTTGTTCAAAGGGATCAAGTATCGTGCCTTCTAGAATTTCTACAAGCCATCAGACTATTAATAAGGGAGAGGAAATGAACCAGAAGAATCAAGATCATCTGAAGGGAGTGTACCATGTACCTTGTGGTAATGGGATTCACTATAGGTGCTGTAGAACTGAGGGAGCAGAGAGAGGCTGCCATGCTGAAATTCTCCCTGTGTAGGCATCGCAGGCCATGCCTGGTATGGACTACTCACAGTCAGGTTGTGTCTTATGGTCTCTGCTCCCTCCCCCTTTTCCTCTGGTCTGGAACTCTGTCGGGCCAAGTTCAGTGCGAAAATGACTTGGTGTCTCCTACCTGACATTTTACCTAAAACAAGATTGATGGCAAAATCTTGTCTTTGTGTGAAATTTTAAAAAGCCCGAATTTGTAAGAGAAAGTTATTTTTTGAATTTTTGCACCCTGATGGCCAGACCAGATCAATGAAAATAATTCACATTTCAAAAGCAAAATTCTCATATAAAAACAGAACTAAATAATGCGAATATTAGCTTGGAGCTGATGGTTCCGGGTCAGAGGGAAGGCAGATTTTATGGTTATTTATCTATTTGACTTGACTACACCCCCATGTTAATTTCTTTTAAAGATTTTGAAATTTTAAACTACTATAGAATTATATGCTCTTTCTGTTTCATCTAGACTTTACCTTAGAATCTACTGGCTTATGCATTTAGATAAAACAAAATTTCTGGTCTGAAACTTTCTTAGAAGGGAAGTCTTACCAAGGCTCTGAATTACATTCTTGGTTTAAAAGGTGGCTCCATTTTCTCACCTGCCTGGGAAATGCCAGCTAAAGGAAGCATGGCTGCTATAACTCCTGGTTTCCTAGACCTCAACCTTTTGGATACGTATGTACACCAGAGCCCACTTCAGCTACTGACAGGGAAACTGAGCCACAGTATTGGATTTCTTTTAACTTTCAGTTTCACTGGGCAGAAAATAGCAACTAATAATACCCACCTCATTGTTTTGTTTTTGAGAATTAAATAAGAAGATGCATACATGTATGTAGCCCATGTATTATACAGCCCAATAAAATTCAGTAACGAGAATATGTATGGGAGTAAGTTAATGAATTATGAAGTTCTCATAGAGAAAGATGAGCTGCATTACAACCTAATGATGGCCACTAATTGGAACCTGAAATATAAATTAGCTACACATCTTCCAAAGTTTTTACTAAACATATTACCCCCACCCCCCCCACCCCCGCCAACCAGAGTTTGATGGTTACTACTCCAAGAAAACTGTGACGGTGGCCCATGCTGAATTTTCTAGCGTACTAATTTCAAGGGTTCTATTATACAGTCTCCTCACCGTGCATGCTCATATTTAGAAAATTTGTCATGATTTCTGCCTCAGTCATGAGCATCATCATAAGTGGAGCACATTCTGAAAATTCAATGAGCTCCATTTAGTCATGAGATTAAATGGAGTTCACAAATTCATGGGCTGTTGTCTTCACTTTAATGAATCGGTGATTCGCAGTTACTGATCAACCTACTAATGCCACTGTTCATAAATGGGAATGGGCCAACCCCTGCTGATGTAACGATCAGCTGGAGGAGGAGTGGGCTGGGCGCCGAACAGCTGATAGTTCTCCTCGTTTCTGGAGGGGAGGGGCATTGAGATGACTTCATATAGGTAGGTAGGCAAGGCCTGGCAACTGTGACACCTCCCCAGGGTCCCTTTGGTGCCAGGGACTTAAGAACCTCAGCTGTCAAAGAACGATAAATTTCCCTTCAAAATATAAAACATAAATCAGTGTTTCCCAAACACTGAAAGGCAAGAAGAAACTAAATCCCCACAATAATGAAAAGAATCCTGTTAATTAAATCAGCAAGGTAGAGAGCTTCCCTCCCAACACACGGCCCAGCTGAACACTAGAATACCTTGGAGACCAGAGCTGAAATCCAAGCTTTTTCTAGTTTTCCAGCCAGCATCCTGAGGGAACATTTAGAAGAAATGGGAGGGGGGGCAGAATCTTAGGAACAGGACAAGTAAACACAACTTTTTTTTTTAGTGGTTGTACTTGGACAATGTTTATCTAGAAAGGGAAGTTGCAAAACAAATTGTAAAGGAGGCTCAGCTTGTGTGTGCCAACCTCTTATCAGATCTGCACCTGTCTTGAGTAAGCTGAAAGCCACAGATTCCAGTACATGGTACTTGAGGGAAAGGCAAGACAGAGCAGTTGTTACTTCTGAGCTTTTATGTATTTGACTGTGTGCTGCTTGTGTAGTCTGCTCTCTATGCTGTTTTGTCTTATGTGTCTTTTGAACTCCTTGGCTCAAACAGTTTCTAACAGTGATTAGTTACATCACACATCCTTCTGTTTGTTCTGCAAAGCCACTAACATAGATTTGTGGGTTGCTTTAATGTTTGGTTAATTGGCGGGTCTACTAAGAGTGGTTAAGGAGAGCTTGGGAGACAAGGATTGTGGGTTGTTTGTTTGTTTGTTTGTTCTTATGAATCTGTCACATTTGATAGTTCAGAGCCATAGACGTCTTATGCAAGCCTCTGACAGCAAGAACCCTCACATTGGGTTTCCCTCTTCTCGTTTTGTTCTGTTTTTGTTTTTGTTTTGGTTTTTTTTTTTTTTGGTTTTTTTTTTTTTTTTGGTTTTTTTTTTTTTTTTTTTTTTTTGAGACAAGATCTTAGTCTGGCATCCAGATTGGCTTGGAATCAACAAGTAGCCCACGCTGTCCTGATGTTTGCTATGATGCCAAAGCTGACCTTGAATCTCATATCCTCTTGCCTCTGCCTCCCAAGTACTGGGATTACAAGCATAAACCACCACACCCAGCTTGGGTTTTGCCCTTTAAATTCCTCAAAATGAAGTTACCTCAAACCGTATCTACCATTAAATTGAGTTTCACTGTCTTTAAAACACACCAGCATCTAAGACCTCTCTTCTGAATCTTTCCAATTGTCTGAAACTACAAAGCTACCTAACTCTTCACCTAGACCCAACTTAACTCCGCCTTCTACAGTGTGTTATAAGTGCTACAGGGTGTGCTTGCTGTATGTCCTTGTCCATCCAGATGTCTGTCTGTCTCAGATAGGCGTTGTTTCGAATCCTCTTGCCAGCAGGGCTGAGATGGCGGTGGGGTGGGAGGTTACATCACCTTTACTATCCATCACCTGTCACCCAGTTCACATCTACCCATTCATACAGAAAGGTCATTTTCTGTGCTGAAGGTCAAAAATGTCAGAAGCTCTATGAACAGACTTTAGGAGGTAGGGCAAAGGTTTGAACCTGCTCCTCTCACATTCTAGACCAAGCCCCCTGCCTCGGAGCTACATCCTCAGCCCACTTTTGTTGTTACTGTTGCTACTTTGATTAGTTTGTTTTTCAAGGGTTTGTTTGTTCATTTGTTTGTTTTGAGACAAGGTCTCATGTAATCCAGGCTGACTTCAAATTTTTTATATAGCCACTAACATCTAATTCCTAATTTCCTTACTTCTGCCTCTGGAATGCTGGGATTACAAGAAAACAACACTATAATATACCCAGCACCATTCCTCTTGGTATTCTCTCTTTGGGACAAAGTCTCACTAAGCTTCTCAGGTTAGCTGTGAACTTCTGATAGTTCTATCTCAGCCTTCGGAGTAAGTGGAATTACAGGCCTATGCCACTAGGCTCCACTAATTTTCAAACTGATAACAAAATTGAGTCCATAACTTCAAGACTGCCATCCTTCAGATACTGCCAATCAATCACTCTGACAGAAAGAAAAGAATTAGTAAACACAGAGCAATGGGGGAAGATGTGACATCCTTCCCTGGCCTCTACATGCCTACACATGGGCACACATGTGCACACATGTGCTCTCTCTCTCTCTCTCTCCCACACACACATACACAAAACTAAAACAAGTGTAAAAAGAACAAGTTAATTATTAAGTGAAATACAAGTTTCTCAGCCATATCTCTGGATTGACTTGTGAAGTCACCCAGCTGCCACGGATTGAACATCTGCTCATATCTGTTTACTGAGCACTACTGGAAACCCAGTAGACAGAACTTCCCGATCATAGTAAATGGTTCATTCTAGAGTCCAAAACTAAGTATCGGAATAACAGTATAGGGCTGAGGACAGGGTGCGGTCAGGAAAGATTTTGCCATGAAAACATGAGGATCTGAGTTCATATCACACCACCAAGGGAAAAAAACAAAAACACCGTTTGCCTGGAACCCCAGTGCTGGGAAAAAAGAGACAGGAGGACCCCTGGGGTTCACTGGCCAGTGGCCCTAGCCAAATTGTGAGCTCTGGATTCAGTGACAGAATCTGTCTCAGGACAGGCAAGATGAGACAGCAGCAGGAAAAGGGACCTTACCCTGCAGACCTGACGTCTTGAGTTTGGTTCCAAATCCAACCCACTCCCAAAAGGTCTTCTGACCTCCACAAGCATACAAAGTATCCATGTAACTATACACACAAACACACAGACACACATATCCTCCATCACCATCATCATCATCATAGCAAATTAAATTAAAAGAAGAAGTAAATAAGAACTTCTCCCAAAAAGTAAGGTAGTGAAGTGATAGAGGAAGATACTGGACATTGACATCTACAAATAGGCACCCAGAGAGAATAAAATAAAAGACAAAAATTATAATTTATCATTAAATATTCCCTAGTGTTATTTTGCCTCTCTATAAGAGGGATGGCTGTAGTTGAGACTGGCTTTCTCATATCCTCAGGTTTTGTAGTGGGAGGCCAAAGGTCCAGTGTGGCCAGTGGACACAGCCAACATGAAAAAAGCCTGCTCCCCTCTGCCTCCTGGGGGGCAACTGTAACAACACACCATTTTTCTGTCCACTGTGATGCCATTTTGAAAATTGTAGCATCTTTTCTTACTCTGGAATGAGGAGGAGGAGGAGGACAGAATCTTCTGACAAGGAATTTTTACAGACATACTTAGGAAGGGGAGGAATAAAGTCTGCATCCCTCCATATGTTTCTGTATGACAGATTAGAAACCACGAAGGTATACAGAGCTGTTTAAACCCTCACCAAGGTGGCAGTCTCCAAAAGCTTTGATGTCTTCCACTTGATGGACCCCTGAGACTTTTCTGGGATCCAAATCCAGTTGACTTTATGTGGCTTGCCCGTCCTTCTCTGGTGTTCAAAAAGGGAAGGAAAAAGGTCCCTGCTCCTTCTTGTCCCCGTCCTTTATTGTACGCTTTGCTTTGTTTGTTTGATTTTAAAACTGCCATTATGTGAAAGTGTAGCAAGTATAAATAATTGAGAAGAGAACTCTGTGGGGAAAGCACTCTCGCTGCCTTTGTGCAGAGGCAGCTCATTACGGCCCTGAGCTGCAGCATTCCATAAGAGCAATTATGCGGCATCAGTATGTCATGGATATTAACCAAGGGGAGTAGATAAGACACGGCAAAATCATCTTGTAACTTATTTAATTAAATTTATTTGGTTTCTTCCAATAGGTCCTCTCATGTGCAGTTTCTCCGACCACAGTGGCTGTGGTCTTTGCAGGACTGTTACACGACATTTGATTTTTTTTTTTTTTTTTTTTTTTTTTTTTTTTTTGGCATTCCTCCTCAATTTTGTGTAGACCTCAAATGTATTTATATTGGAGTTTAATTTCCACCCAAGGAGAGGTTACCCATGAAAATGGAACCATAATTTGGTCATGAGGTTTTTATCCCTCCTAGGGCTTATATAGCCAGTTAATATATGTTAATACAGCAAACTGAATAAAAGGTTAAATAAGTGGGCCAGGCTTGAAGCCTCTTAGAATGCTTACTTCTGCTTAAACGGAAGGAAAAGCCCGTAATGGCGTTTGCCTGACTTTCACCCCCATCATTTTAAGAATTGCTTTGCCAATCCTTCACGGCAAATAGTAATTTTAAGTGGGACCAAAACAGAGCTCGGCGTGTTTGCACTCCACAGTAATGATAGAGTAGCCATGCTCCCTGGAGTCAATAAGCCCAACAACGGACTCCCTTTGCCTCCTGTGAGTGAATCACTGCTGTTAGCCTGAATGACAGGATCGCCTATAGAATCAGAGCCCGTCACCACATTGACCTCATCCCGGGATGTCGAGGTTCAGACGGCAGGCAGGTGGTGTTTAACACAGCTATAAGGAAAAGCTGATTTTGTACGTGGAGAATCTGTAAACAAGGAAGTGGAATTGATTGGAGGGTGGTGGGGGCCAAGGAACCTTTGGTGTACATTGAAGTACATTATCCAAAGCAACCCATCCTCATTCCCAAACTCTCTCAATTTCTTCTTCCCTGAAGCATCCCACCATCTTGCTCCCTGACTCCTCCTACCTGTCACAGAGTGAATGTCCCAACACAATATATAGTAGAGGCTGCTGGCTCCAGGCCAGTCACAAGTCTGATTAATATTAATATTTCCCCCTGCAACACTAATATATATATATATATATATATATATATATATATATATATATATATATATATGTTGTTTTTTAAATATTTTTAACTTGGGCTGGAGAGATGGCTCAGCAGTAAAGAGCACTGACTGCTCTTCCAAATGTCCTGAGTTCAATTCCCAGCAACCACATGGTGGCTCACAACTATCTGTAATGGGGTCTGGCGTCCTCTTCTGGTGTGTCTGAAGAGAGCAATGGTGGTGTACTCATATGCATAAAATAAATAAATAAAAATCTTTAAATATTTCAACTTTTTACAGTTTTTTTTTTTTTTTTGCACGAGGAGGGGTGAATGTATGAAGTCAAGAAAACACATGAGAATTATTGCTCTCCTTTTACCATGTAGGTTCTGAGGATAAATCTCGGGTTACCGGGCTTGGTGGCAAGCCTTAGGCTTACCCGCAGAGGCATCTCACCAGTCCTATGTGTGCCTTATACTTAAGGCTGCTGGATTTGTTTGTTTGTTTGTTTCTAATCGTTATTTTGAGGTAAAAATTTAGTCATAGCAATTGATTACAAATTTTTAAGTTAGTGAGAAATGGAAACACAGAGAAAATACCTTAAACTACAATCATCCCCTCACTTTTAGATTACTTTGAAAGTTCAAAGGCACCTGCTCAGCCAGGGTGTTTGTGATGTCTCCTGGGGAGCCATGGTTTACAGTCCCACTGGGAGGAGGATGTGAACAAGAGACATTTATCTGTAAAGCACAAGGCCTGCCAGTGGCCTGCGCATCTGACTTCAACATGTGGAAGATGCAAATCCTACTTTCCTGTTGATGGATGTAGTTTCCATGAGAAATCAGAATGCACTAGTTTACCTCAAGAACTGGGAACCCCAGCACCCCTGAAAATGCCAGTAGCTTGTTAGGAATTGATCTGTAGTCCTCATTCCCTTGTAGAGGGTGTTTATCAGTCTTCAGAGAAACATGATGTAACTCAGCAGAAATGAGGAAATCCTTATATTTTGTTACCCTAGTGGCCATTGTCTCATAGTACTTGATCTGGGACTCTTATTTTTGAGAGACTCACTAACTAGTGTCCATTCTAACGTATCTGAGAGGGAATCCTTAAAAGGGTTTAATCCATGTAAAAGATTTCCTTTCTTTTCTCCATCTCAAGCCTTCTATCTTCCCTTCATGTTTTCTATCACCCCCAGCACCTTCTTACCCGAGTGGGTACCCACTACAGTGGTGACATCTCACCCCAGTTCTGGCCCATGCTATACCCTCACACACATGCACACACACACACACACACACACACACACACACACACACACACACGGCAAGAGACTCCATTTCTGCCAGTGGAAAACTTCCCTTTCACCTCTGCACCAACAATTTGCCTGTCTACCACCCAGGTAAGAGTCACACCTTGTACTGGGTTAGAGTCTTCCCTTATTCCTCAGTTTGACATTCCTTAGAGCAGACCCAGGAAGGCAGAATTATGTGCCATCTTAGCTTTGCCCTGCTCAAGGGCACATTGTTCATCAGGAATTTAGCTGCAGCACTTGTGTGTGTGTGTGTGTGTGTGTGTGTGTGTGTGTGTGTGTGTGTGTGTGTGAGAGAGAGAGAGAGAGAGACAGACAGACAGACAGACAGACAGATAAGAGATTCCCTATAGTTCTTCTATTGTCAATTCTAAATTACTTCCTAGAGGGAAGGAACCCTATTTTCATTTACATGTTTAGCTGTATATTCACCAAACATTTCTTTGAAGATAGTTGAGAAGGTGTCCATAACAAAGAGCTAAAATATGCTCTTTATAAGATCAACCAATGAAAACCAGAGAAGTAAATTCTGGTCATATACATTGAATAAATGCTGCAGGAACCATACTGCTAATGACTAAGGAGATTGTGTGTGTGTGTGTGTGTGTGTGTGTGTGTGTGTGTGTACACAAGTGTTTACACTTGTATATATATGCACTTGTATGCAGAGGCCAGAGGTTGTTGATATCTTCCTCTGTTGGTGCCTACTTTATTTTTTGAGATAGAGTCTGTTATTGAACCTGCAGCTATACTGGGTAGTCAGCACAAAATTTTGGGATCTTTTTGTTCCTGCTTCTCCAGCACTAGGCATATAAAAGCACCCAAGCACCCATGGCGTTCTCTCTCTCTCTCTCTCTCTCTCTCTCTCTCTCTCTCTCTCTCTCTCTCTCAACATGTTTGCTGAGATTCCAAACTTCAGTCTTTGTGCTTCCACTGTGTCAGGCAAAAGAGCCAACTCCCCAGCCCCAGGAAATACTTATTAATCAGATTATGCAACAAAGTTACCCCAAAGAGGTGCTCTCTGATAAGAATTTTGAATGATGCATTGACCAGACAGCTCTGGAAAAAACACCATCCCAGATGGAAGAAATAGTGTGGCCCTAGCTAGTTAGCATATTAACTTTAAACTTATCAATTAATCTTGGATTTGTATATTACATGATTTAAAATCTATGACAGTTGAAACAATTATGGCACTAAATTATTTTGTGTTTACTGGATAGCAATGTTACTTATATTTCTGTGACAATGGAGACAACCCAAATGCCATTATTTTCACTTGTAAGAGTTAAGTTAAACTATGCTGGGAAATCTTAATATGAGATGTGGTGCCTGCATGTGCTTCTAAAAACCCTGAGGTTGCACCTATACCTCTGTATGAAATTTCAGAATCAAAGATTGATGTCTTCATTCCTCTGTAAATGGCAGTTGGGCAAGTGTATACCCTAACATTTTAAAGCTAAAATATTTAAGGACTAAAGCAGACACAGAATGGCCTCTGTTTTGCTAGGTCTGTTGTGGTTTATAAAGCAAATTTTATGTTGTTTATGATTACGAGATGATGCTAAAAAAAATTGTGGGTAATAATATCATCAAAACGCAAACACTTTGTGTAACCTCTCTGCCAAAGACACGGGAAGCTACCTGGTTGTCAAGCCAAGCAAAAGATGTTTAATTTGCTTTTAAGAAAAGACAATCTGGAAATCTTGCTTAAAAATTAGTCTTTGGTGCTTGAACATCATGAACATGAGAATATTAAGTCATGTGTCTGTGAATAGAATTTTTTTTGCTTTCATGATAGAATTGTGTTTTGTAATATTTTAAAGATTCTTTTGGGTTGTATGAAATTTGTTGAAAATAACTAAAAAGAAGTAATTTTTTTGTTGTTGTTGTTGCTTTAGACCTTTGATTTTAACCACCACAGACAGCCTGCGTGAGAATATAAGCTGGTCAGATAGCCCCGGGCTTAAATAGAAGGAATTGTGTGCATATTTACAATGAGTTATTTGATGGAACTTTTCCATACTAGCACTTGACTTTTCCTGTTTCACTTTTGTCTCCCCTCCCCACCCTATTTTGGGTTGAAGCCACTCTAAAGTTTAACACCTGGGAGATTTCTCGCATATGCCTCCCTTTAAAAGTGCTAAAATCTCAGCCTCCCAAACAAGAGACCCGCTGCAGCTTAAAGAAAGAAGTGGTGTTGATAAAAAGGCCCAAGAATGTTGCCACCTTTCCAACGTGTCCTCAGCAAAGCCCTTTCTTTTAAGCCAGCAGGAGAAAGGAAAGGGGCTAAGAGCCTGCTCCCTCCAAATGCTTATGGCATGCCAATCTGGTCTTCTGAAGCATCCCCTGCTGCTCCAGAAAAAGGAGCCCCTGAAGCAAATGAAAACTCTGATGGGGACATTCACATGCATAGCACCCTCCCTCCAACTGCTTCAGATCTCGGGTCCTGGAGTGATTTGGCCTGAGTTGAAGAATAGAGACTTGTGAACCATTTGTCTCCGCACCTAGAGGATGCTGAAGCGCGGTGTCTTTCACCTTAAAAGCCCATTTAAAAAGAAAAATATGGTTTGTGAGAAGGACACAATTTGGACACCATCAGACTTAATGGAGTCCCTTTTAAATGTAACACCCGATCCCATCAATTCTCATCTAAATTAGTTGTCACCACCTTGAGAAAACCTGCCCTTGATTCTTATGCAAGTGCTTAAAAACAGTGTGTGTGTGTGTGTGTGTGTGTGTGTGTGTGTGTATGCCTTCTTAATACCATTACTAAAATCACTCATGCTAAGTTTAAAGCAATACAATTTGTGTCTTACTGCACTGTGTGACATGTATGTGGTTGTCATCGGCTTCTAAATCTGGTCACACAGATCATCTCAGAACTCAAAAAACTAGCAAGCTAGACCTCCTAGAAATAAAGCCATTGCCTGGGAGGTTTTTATTTACTCGAGGACACCATCAGACGAAGGACTTGGAGAGTCTTGGGGTATATGGAAAGGCAGGATGTTTTCAGAGACAGACAGTTTTTTAAGCTTACTGATCAAGATCTAGAATAACCTTTATAAATATGGAGAAGAGAGATGGTTTTGAAGTTGTCGCTTCTTCCCTGGGCTTGAATGGCCTCCTTTTCAGTTCTAGAGTTCCATTGCCAACTCAAAGCTGACATCCAGCATGCCTCACAGTACAGTGAACCCTAAATAAGAATTTAAGAGGTAAATGGCCAGTTTCAATCAACTGTGCATCATGACATATCAGAAAGCCGACTCTTAGATGCACTGTCCTAGAGCCCTTTATATAACCTCCCTCCCAGAAAGCCCAACACTAAACCCACTCTAAAAGTCACATGCTGCCTGTTTTCATTGCTATCATCTTAACCGGAGTCCGTCTCATTTCCCCTTCCCCTTTCTTGCCACGTTGCCAAGAGTTTTGTTCCATCTCAGCCAGTCAGTTCAGTTCAGTTCATCTAGGAGAGGGCTGTTGGAAAAGCTCTCCCTCAAGAAGCATCATAGTCTCGCTTCTCTATTCAAGAATTTCAGAGATTCGATTTATACCTACGCAAGAACCCCAAGCAGCTTACCTTTGAATTGCCACCAGATATCTCCAGAATTCAATAGAAAGTGCCAACCAGTCTTAATTACCCTCCTCACTTCTTGAGGTCAGCCATGGTACCTTCAAGCAGCACCTTATTCTCTTCCCTTCCATTTGTCTGTCTGTTTGCTTGTTTTTATTTTCAAATGTTCTTTCAAACTGGTTCGACTTCTCCCCTCCAAGAATTTGGTTATTTATTTTTCCCCTTTTCTTCTGGTGTTGGAGAGCAAGCCCAAAGCCTCCCATATACTTACCAAGAGTCTGCAAGGGTGCTATATACTCCTCAGATCTTAGTTGCCCCCTTAGTCTGCAGCCCCTTGCTATCTTGAGCTCACTACATAGCCGAGACTGGTCTGGAACTTGCTGTCCCCTGCTTCCAGTGCTTGGATTACAGGTGTTTGTGCACAGCCATGTGTTCTGATCAACCTCTCTTAAGTCTTTAGTTGAGTCCATTGCACGGGTTCACTGGATATAGGTGTTGATTTCTAACAACTTGTGTCTTCTCAAATTGTGATTTTTTTCAGTTTGTTTTTGTATATATGAATAATAGAAATCTTAAAAAGCATGATTTCCACTTTCAAATGTTTAGATGTATTTACATATGTTGTCCACATGTCATTAAATTTGGTTTAGGATAACTGCACAATGTGAATGGCTTATCAGTTGGTGACACATGTACAGATTTTTATGACCCTTGAAATTATTTCTAATAATTGTTTAGGGATTAAAATGAGATGAGCAAGTATAAGGCCTGTTTTCAGCTCCCCACCCACAAAGTCAATCACTGGGACACACAACCCAGAGGACGTAGGTGCTGAATGAGAATGACCAAACTAGTGCTCAACACATTCTCACTGGCCAAAGGATAAAGCCAGGAACCAAGCTAAATAAGTCCCCGTCTCCTCTGAACAGAAGAAAGGAGGCAGAAGAAGGCACTAGAACAGAGCCTGATTGAATGCAAACAAGCTCTTCCTCCTGTCCAAGTTAGTAACAGCGCCCCCACCCTTCCAGCCTTCTACCTTAAAAGGAATAGGTATAAATAGCTATCTGTATTGTTTTTCACCATCCTCTAGAGCAACACAGAAGAATCTAGATAGCTGTTAAAGAACTTGTCCCTGGCAAAGTTTCTTGTCCTATACATGTACAGTGTACAAGCATGTGGGGGGGGGGGGTTGGGATGGGAGGAGTGGGAATGGGGTGTGGGTGGATGGATGTGGGGGGGGTGTTTGGGGGAATGTGAGTGAATGGATGTGTGGGTGTGTATGTGGGGGTGGGGTGGGGAGAGTGTGGGTGGATGGGTGTGTGGGTGTGTATGTGGGGAGTGGGGGGTGGGGGAAGTGTGGGTGGATGGGTGTGTGTGTGTGTGTGTGTGTGTGTGTGTGTGTGTGTAGGAGAGTGGAGGGGGGTATCGGTGGATGGGTGTGTGGGTGACCAAAGAGCTTCTGACTTCTCATTGTCATACAACTGACAAGGTCATGATAACTTCTTCATGCTGCTATTCCATGTCACACTTAGTTGATGGGCACTTCTGACTGGACAGGATTCCTGTTGAGAACAAAATCAGACCTTTGCAACCAGTCTGTTCTCAGAAAGAAAATGCACATGGCTTATTTGGTTGTTGATTTTTTTCTCCTTATAGGTTACTCAGGGAAACACATGTCAGTATAAATCAGTAGTAATGAAATCACCATTATGGCATCTTGGATATTGCATTTGCTAAAGCCTTTCTGGACATTAAGTCAGCTTTCAATGATTGATATTATAGACAGTAGATAAACAATTTTGATGCATCTCTTTGCTCTCAGATGAAAAAAAAAGAGCAAATCATTTTTCTTCTTCTTTTTTTTTTTTCTCTTTGATTGAAAGACTGTAATGTCATTGGAGAGGGAAAGGTTCATATGTGATCATCATAGGTTGGTGACACCAAAAATAGAAACTCAGTTAGGGTAAATTTGCTGTCAGAAAAAATGGAGCAGTCTTTCTGAACTGGGGAACATGTGGTTCATGTGAGCTTGCTTGTAGAAGGTTGCTACAATAAGGCTTCTTTCATACAGGTGTGTTTATGCCCCAGGCTTGCTGGCCACAGTCCATTCCATTTACAGAAGCTGAATTAAACAATAACTACCGCTTGCAAAAAAAAAAAAAAAATGGTGGAGGTGGGGGGAAAGGGAGGGGGAAAGGTGAGCGTCAAAGGAGATGCCTGAGAGCTTTGTTAGGGCCAAGAAAAACCCTGTTGTAGTTGTCAGAGCTTGTTGATGTTGCTGGGAACGGCACTTTTTTTTTTCTCCTGGATTTTGTGGTTCTGCCTTAGGAAAGAAAGTAAAATAGAACAGAAGAACAAAGTCCCCTCTATAAATCAGCAGCTGCTCCTTGCCAGATCAAAGGAATGACATTCTTGCTCCTGGACTTCTTGTCCACTTGAGGGCTTGACAGGCAGCTAACAGCTGGCCCGCTCCACTATAAGAGAGAATCAGCCTACATCTTCTTCCAAGCAGATGACAAGCTAATCAGAGACCTATCCATAGCACAGGACACGGGACTGCCCCTTGACCACCTCCAACCTCTCGAATACGTAATTGCTAAACAGTGTGGTGTATTTTTTGGCCACTTAATTCTTAGGTGGGTTCCACTGAGAAGTAGAGTCTGAGATAACGCTTCAATCAAAGGTGATCATGAAAGCTTAAAAAAAAAAAAATACAAGATGTATTAGGATCCGGTCTTAGTGTGAATTAGCACATGCTTGGAACAGGATGGGAAGGAGCTGTGAATGAGGGCAGCTGATTATCAGGTGAGACTGGATACATTTCAAAGCCTAGTCAGATAGATGGTTCAGAGCTAGGGACTGGTCACTTTGAAAGTGGCCACCGTTTCTTTGTAGGCTGATGGAGTTGCGTGAAGTTATATATTTATCTTCTGTGTCTGTAGAAAGTGGTTTTCAGGACCACTCTAAGGTATACAGGTATCCAAATCTGGAACTTTAATGTCAGTAGTAAAACATTCAAAGTAATTCAATTTCTCGATGATTCCTATCTGCAATAAATCATGTGCAGGATGAGGTAATGTGGTACTGCTTATGTCTATTGACTTAGTGTTCTGTCTTTAAGAGGGTAGATCTTAGATATGAATAACTAAGGAAGTTTGAGTGTTTTCTCCTCCCTTGCTTTCAAGTAGCTCTGAAAGATCACTTTTATAATACATGATAAATAGCCATATGTGAATAACCGAATAGCACTCTGTAAGAGTAGCAGTGCTTCAAAGTTAGGACCTGCTCAGATGCTCTCTTACACACCACTGGGTGTGAGTGTGCTAATGGAGTTGTGTTTGTTGGTTATTGCTCAGCATTCAAAAAGAAGTAAAAGATAATTTCCTATGTAAGAGGAAATTTCTGAGATGCTTTTATTAAATAAGAAAACTAAATGGTCTAGATAAATCTCAGTCAGAGAAGATGCCCAATTTTCTCCATCGCCGTTCACAATCCCTTTAATCAAAAAAAAAAAAAAAAAAAAAGCCTATATATTATTGAAGTCAAAAAGTACAGAAGTAGATGGAACCATCAAACAGTAGTGTGCCATCCTCTTGGTTCCTGAGAGACTGCTCTGTTGACAGTTAAAACACACACACACACACACACACACACACACACAAACACACATGTTTTATTGCCCCAGCTTTTAAAGAGATACAGGATACAGATAGGGTAGAATGAATCATTATTATAAATTGTTTGTTATCCAAGGCAAGTGATTAAAAGACTTTTTTAGATTTAAGCCACTTAAAGAAGATAGATCCTGTAGGCAATGTTTATGGCCACGAGAGTCACAATTAAAACTTGAACTTTGCAACCTTCTGTTCTTAGACAGAGCACTCACTGCGGGGCCTCCCAAGCATAAGTGTGAAGAGGTCACCTGGAGAATCTTTCAAGTGCAGATCTGGGGACAGTAGTGCTGGGCAGGGCATTGTGAGGCTGCTGCACCTCTAATACTCTGGAGGTCCTGTGGAAGCAGCTGCTCCTGAGAACTCAAGGCTAGGTAGGTTCTAGAGAACCAGTAAGAGGATGTGCTTTTAAAGGAGCCCACTCTGCAACTTCTCCTTCAAGCAGATGCTTGTTCTGGTGTCTAAAATGCACGCACGTGTGTGTACACACACACACACACACATATACTTTTATTTATTCACATTGAACTCTCATCTCTACTAAGACCCATCTCTACTAAGACCCCAGCACACAGTCACATGCTACTTGTGAAAACAAACCACATTCTCATCCTGTTATCAGCCCAGTATGGCTATTTTTAGTAGTTACCCATCTATTCTTAATTGTTATCTATAAAGGAACCGAGCTCTTTAGGAACATTGATTAGGTTCGTTCTGCCAACGGGCAAACATTTAATGAGCCCTCACTATATACTAGGCATTATGCCAAGAACTTTTCATACATGATCTCTGTCAGTCCTAAAAACAATCCAGACCCTGTTATCCCCCTAGTTGGTAAATAGGAAACACACTGGGGCTTTGGGAAGTTACAAGGAGCACAAGCCCCTTGGGCTTATTGTTGTATTTCTCTGGGCAAAGATTTAAAATGTGGGACAATACTTGGGAGGCCTGTGCTCAAAGCTGAATATTTTAGGAATAGCTGTAGAGGTCCTTGTAACTTTAGGGGAGAGTTGGATAAAGGACTGGAAGCCCACAGTAGACAGCTACGGAAAAGAAGCCTCACCCATTTGATAACTTTGCTCTGAACCTTCCATGGCAACATGAACATTCTCCCCACACAAGGGAAATTTGTAAGGCTACAAGCATTCCTGCTTCCACACTAACATCATGTTCTCATATTGGAAGTGTATGGGTATTTATTTCACATGTTTTTACAGGTGTGGGCAAATCTAACATTCTATCCAATCATAATTACACCGTAGCTCAGGGACATTAGTTATGATCTGTGAATGTGTCCTGAAGTCAAGTATGATTCTCATGCATTTACCTCACTGTGCTCGAAGTTGTCTTCAGGAAAAGATGTAGCATCTGAACACCAGTGATGTGCAGTTCATTAAACCTTCCTAACCTGATGATTCAACCCAAGACTAGCAAACAGAATAAAACTTGTGTGTGTGTGCCTGCGTGTGTGTGTGTGTGTGTGTGTGTGTGTGTGTGTAATATGAAGAAAAAAAATAAAATGACTAATTGATTTCCCAAGGTTGAAGCCTCACTGAAATCTGGAGCAGGATCATGCTGGTAGTGGAGTCCTGCCGCTAGGCAAAGTGGAAAGTAGAGCTGCTTCTTCTTTTGTTTGTTTGTTTGGTTGGTTGGTTGGTTTTTTGGTATTTTTGTTTTGTTTTGTTTTGTTTTTGAACCAGGCCCCTGTCACCAAGCTCCCTACCACACCTTTTCCAGATTGATCTGATCCCTTGTCAACAGTTCAAGCCTCTTCCTTGACAACACCCATCCAAGTGAGAGCTTCAAATCCAGCCATCCTCAGAGTGTTTAGGGCTGGCTGCTTTCCAAGCAGCCGCAGGGAGAGAGACCTGTGCTTTCTAACAAAGGAATGCTGAGTGGGTTGCCAGGTGTGGCAAGAAGTTAGTGAACCAGAAAGAAGGGATTTACCAGCCATTTAAAAGAGGTGGGGGAATCAAGCAACAATCAGGAAGGACACCTGAGTCTACTCCTGTCAACCTGAGCTATGCTTTGGAGGGAAAAGTCTTTAAAAGAAAACTCAGTGGTCAGATTTCAGGTGGGGGCGGGGGAAGCATCAAAGCTGAACTATTTGGATTTTCCTGAGGTGGTGGCTGGTGGTCTCCAGCAAGGGTAAGGTGAGGCTTCAGTGACTTTTTGCTGTCTAGAGTACATTCCTTGGAATCTGCTGGGGGTTTTGTTTTGTTCTGATTTCTGTAGTTGTTTTTCTTCAAGTTGACTTAGAAAGCCTCTTGATTCTTGGAAAGCCACTAAATTTATTTCTATAATGAAGTTATTTTCAGCTAAGAGTCTTAGTCTATAAGTTTGAAGAACCGTACATACTAATGCATTTTCTATTTAAGTAAAATTTAGAGATGCAAGTAGCCACAGGAGACTCTCTTGGAAGCTTTTGTATGAGCCTGGGCACTAACTTCTTGCTCAATACAAATCAATAGAACTAGTGTACTTTGGGGACTCATCCCCTAGGGAGTCACTAAGGTAATTATCTGTAGCCCTTAAAACGAGTCACAATGGAGCTAGTGAAATTTTTTTTCCTACGGGAAATCTGGAGAAGACACTAGATGTATTAACGCATTTCCCACACAACTTATAAAAAAAAGAATCAGTTTAAAAAAAAAAAACAGTTTAACATCTAAGGATACTTGATAACTTAGAGTTAAATTGTTTGTACTAATAAAGCAGTATATTGTATGTCTACAACTTCAAAACCATTCTGGGATGACATTAAAACTTAGTGAGTTCTTTCTTTCTTTCTTTCTTTCTTTCTTTCTTTCTTTCTTTCTTTTTTTAAGTATGAGATACAGATGAAAAACCTAACAGTCTTTGGGTTGGAGATAACGTGGTGGGGGGTTCATTAAAGTTGGGTGCAGCTGGCTGCATTTTGGTTACTTGGATGTCTTCAGCAATTTTTCAAATGTTTTGGGTTTGGCAAAGTCCAAAATGTTTTTTGCCAAGACCCTCTTTTCCCCTTATTTTTTAAACCCGTGTGAAATGCGGGGATAACTTAATCCATATGTGTCTGATTCATTTACACTTAACTCATCAAAATGTTATTTTGTGAGACCCATTTAATATCCAAGAAACCTTTTGAGTCTTTTAAAGACAAGGCTTTTGTCTTTGAAGCAGGAAGTTGCATTTTTCCATAGGAATTGAGGTCTGGCCTTGAGTGATTGAAGATGAGTTGACTTTTCAACTTAGATGCTTCCGAGTTTAAGTAGAATCAAAACTTGATATTATGTTTATTATCTACATAAGGGAAAAGTCATTCTTAAAATAGGATCAGAGGAAGTGGAAAGAATTCATATCAAATCATCTAGGGAAAGACCATGTATGGAAGTTCATATTGGGAATTAATGAAATAAAAAAATTATTCCTCATTTGACTTTTTCATTTCCAAATTAAATAGCTTCATCTTGTGTCTGTGAGAGTATTTTCTAAAGAGCGGCGGCCTGTCAGCATGGGAAAGAAGAGAGCTGTCACTTGGGGTTTTAAGACCACACTTTTTCTTAAAGTGAATATTATTAATTTTAATAAAATAACATTTATGGTGGTGTTAAGCTATTCTGAGATTGGAGAAGAAAACAACAGTAAAAATGGGGGCCCATATGTTTTCCAAATCCTGTATGATTTGAAAGAATGCATTAGAAGTATGAAAAGATACTGGGACCCAAAATACTGAGACTGAAACTCCACAGAGGCTTTGTGGAGCCCATGGGAGAATGTAAAGTTGCTATGACTCTCTGAGAAAGGATTCCCCACACACCATGAAAACCCGCAGGGGCTTCTTTCTTTCAGCCCTGTTAGGAGCAGTGAGCAAAGCAAGGCCATTGGCATAGCCGCTAGTGAACATGCAGTCCACGCCATGGAAACTCACTGAAAATGTAATGTGGGGGTGACATTGCCAAGTTCAGTGTTTCTATAAAGGCCTGCTAGCACACAGGATGCTTTCTCTAAATGTTCTGTATTGTTGTGTCACCCCCATTGAACAAGCTTGTGAGAGGACCCCCATTTTTACTAATGTAAACATTCTGATGAGTATCCAAAGAAATGACCTGCGAGTGAACCTCTAACCTTCCCAGTAATTATTTGTTTGAAGACAGTGTGGAGTTCTCCTGCTGAGAACTAAGAACCATGATGCTTTGCAGCCCTGTGAGCGAGGGAGTGTTTGAGGGGACAGGAGAGAAAGTATGAACAAGGGAACAATCTCCAAATGTAAATAATAAAGGAATAAAAAGAAGGAGACTTAAAGGGAACAGAGGGAGGGGGAATAGCGATTTGCTTCACCTCAAGGGTTGACCTACAAGAGAAAACAAAAACAAAACAACCCATCACACAACTGGATTGCAGCACTTGAAAAGAGGAACTGCCCCTCTCTACCAGAAACATCAAGACAGACCAAAGGAGCCTGCTCTTGCCTGCTCTTAATGGAACCCCTGAGAAGAGCCCCTGGAGGGGGAAATAAGAAAGGGCCCTCATAGGCCTGGGACAACAATGGTGTGATGGAGATAAGTTCTTTGAACTGTTTGCATGGCTGCTTCTGGTCAACAGCGTTTTAGAGAACTGGGAGATGGGGGAGATAACTACAGTTTCAACTCTCGAATCTGAACTTAGAGTAGCCTGGCACTTCCCAAAGCCAACGGGTGGAACATTTTTGAAGACTGAGACATCCTTTCTGAAGTGCTAAAAAAGTTCATTGTTTTGCAAACTGCATATGCAAAAAACTCTTCTTTGGCTTTCTCCTGCCTATTATTCAGCAGCCTGGCTGTATTCTTACTAGCGGACCCACAGGAGGCCTGTGTGGGTTCACTGTCCTCCTCCGAGAGACTTAACTGCCAACGCTTGAGAAGTCTTCAGAGAACAGACCTGCAGGTCCTGCCTGGAGCCCCATGTGGGTACATTAATTGTTAAATCCCCCATATGCCGAGTTTTGAAAGTAGAGATGTTGAAAAACAAATTTTATGGACAGAAAACATTTTGAAGGACCTGCCTACTACTGGCCCCTCCCCAGCCTAATGCAAGGCCACTGAGTCTTTCCCAGGAGTTCATACGTGTGGGGAAAGACCATCATTAAAAGCAGGGGGACAAGGGTAACTCGCAAATGGTAGAAAATTGTTTTGCTTTTATTAAATTTGGAGAAATAAAGGAGATTTCTTATTGTCTTACTCTGTTTGTACATGAATATTTGATGGGCATTATTAAACATTAAAGTAACATGAAGTAGGCACTTATTTTTGGATTTTCAACAAAATTAGATCCAGGCTTCTTAGACAAAATAACCGCTGCTCCTTACATTCCTGGGAATCGGCAACCACCTGATTTGGAAACCGTTTCCCGGGCCCTAATATCAACCATGTGGACCTGAGGCTGGGTTTCGAGTGGGTTGAAAGGTGGCTGAGTTTATGGTTGGCAGTTAGCTTATCCACTGCCCTGGGTGTCCCTGCTTTGGCT